>NC_140179.1:84328880-84410150 GCF_963971535.1 Notolepis coatsorum | reverse complement strand
TGTAGGGGCCAGTTTTCGAATTGCAGTCTCACGTAGGTGTTTTTTGAGAGTTTTTTTGAAAGTGGGTAGTGATTCACATTCCTTTACAGCTTTAGGTAGGGCGTTCCACATTGATGTGGCATAATTGCGAAACGTGTTTAGTCCCTTGTTTGAGCCGAATCTGGGTTTTACATGATTTGTGGAGCTCCCTCTGGTGTTGTGATCGTGGTATTCACTGACCTTTGGGAAGTATTTTGACATGTACATGGGTACCTTGGTCGCGTAGTGTATCTTGTAGACCAGGCCCATTGCAAGTTGCTGTACTCTGTCATCTACTCTAAGCCATCCTAGGTTGTCAAAGTGGGCAGGGGTGAGGTGGGTTCTAGGAGTCAGGTCAAGCAGTAGTCTGACTAGCTTGTTTTGAGATGTTTGTAATTTGTTTTTAGTGCCTTTGAGCTGTGTTCTGTGCTGTGTTCTGAGATGTGTTCTGTGTTCTGAGCTGTGTTCTAAGCTGTGTTGTTATTTAAGAATATGTTGACTGTATGAAATTATTATTATTATTTTTTTTTTTTTTTTTACCTTTAGGGGGGGGGGGGGGGGGGGGGGGGGCTCGCGTTTTAAATCTCGCACAGGGCCTCGCATTTCTCAGGGTAATAGTAGAAAGACATAGATATAGGCTATCATATCATATAATAATATTATATGATATGATAGCTAATGTTTACACACTGTTAATTTTTCTCATAATGAGAAAAATTAACAGTGTGTAAACAAAGGTTCAGATGAGGGTCTGTATGCCCTATCGGTTATATTATAAGTTACAATAAATATAGGCAATAAAGAATTTTAATCTGAATATATATTATTATTGATATACATAAATATATCTATTTTCTATTTTATTTAATTTTTTTAATGTTTTATTATTATTATTTCTTTTTTATTAGAAATGTTTTCCTCTATGAACAATGCCAGTGAATTTGAACAAAAACAATGGCAGTGAATTTTTTTTTCTTCAAAAATGTCCAAGTGACAGCTCTGAGCTCTCTGACCTGACTGCAGTAATGGCCAGCTGTCAATCACTTACTGCAAAAATTTTGCACGGGTTGGGCTTAAGAATATAATTATCGAATCAAAATAGGCTATTTGAGTTTAAAAAATGCGGGTAGTGAGACGGAGTGCACTTGATTGAGTTGACAACCTTGAAATCCAATCAGAGAATGGTGCCAGCTAATGAGACGGCTAGGGCGGAAGCATCAACACGACTCTTTGTACAGGAATCGGAGGTATAAGGAGTTTGGGGAGGATTCGCGAAACATGTGTTTACCTGTGGCCAGGGAGAACCCGGAGTTGCATTTAAACCTAACAAGCAACCCAGATAGACCCCCACGACCAAGGTTATCGGACTACCAGGTCAGACGGGCCGACTTAGTCTCGCTCTGAGTGGGCTGGCTGGGGAAGACGAATGAAGACCTTTTTCATCAGAAAATATCGAAGGATGGATTTAATTTACAAGTGATCAGATGGGAGGGAGTCTATTTACGAGGGACACTATTTCCTCGTAATAAGTAAGTCGTCAATGGTGAGTGAAAAACTTTTTTTTTATATTTAGTAGCTGTGTGGGGCGGGCCTGTGTTGATTATGAATGAATTGGCCTGCTGTGGCCTTGCGTGTGTAATGCAGGACGACGTGCGGCGCACGTGAGTGTGTGTTGGCGACGCGCGCCGTGGTTATTGATATTGAGTTGGAGCCTGTGTTGATTATGAATTAATTGGCTGTGGGTCCGCTGTGGCCTGGCCTCTGTGTGTGTGTGCACGCGCGTGTGTGTGTCGTTCATTTCCTATAGTGCTGAGTGATGTGAATGTAATGGCCTCCTAACCCAACCCCTTCCAATATACAGTAAATTACCTAACCCAAGAATACACGAGACCCTCTTCTACCAAGTATGGTTTTGTCGATATTCCAATGTACAGTTTTGCTTGTACAGTTGTACAGTTTCCCCCACCCCGCCTACCCATATCATTTCCTATAATTTCCTTTGTTGTGAGGGACCAGATTGGGAGACAGTAAGATATTGGTGAAAGAAAAATTGCATGTAGATATGTGTTTGAAACAGTGAGGGTGAGAAATGGTCTGATGATCTGGCTGTAAACAAATCGTTTTTGATTTGCCTTCTTGACTAAGCTATTGATGTGATGTTTGTAAGTGAGGTGTGTGTGTCAAGAGGTATTTTACTAGTGCCTGTTGTCTTTAACAGTAGTGTCTGTCTGCTGTCTTCATAACCACACTGTGTGTCTGTACTTCTTTATACATTTTTTTGTATCTCTCCCGTCCTCCCCAATATGTTTAACTCACAGCCACCACTGACACACACATTGGGGGATGTTTTAAAAATAGAATTTAACATATAATATAATATAATAATTTGTGCTTCACCAAAAAAATTGTCAGCAGCCGCCACTGGAGTACAATAACTTGCAATGGGTCTGTTCTACAAGATACACTAAACCACGAAGGTACCCATGTACATGTTGAGGTACTTCCCAAAGGTCAGTGAATACCACAACCACAACACCAGAGGGAGTTCCACAAATCATGTGCAACCCAGATTCGGCTAAAAAAAAGGGACTTAACACGTTTAGCTATTATGCCACATCAATGTGGAACGCCCTGCCCACAGCTGTAAAAAAATGTGAATTCCTACCCACCTTCAAAACCGCTCTCAAAGAGCACCTACGGGAGGCTGCAATTCTAAACTGGCCCCCGTAAATGTCCGAACACCCTCCAACCCACCCACCCCCTCCTAATGTACATTTCCCTCCCCCTCGTATGTATATATTTACTGTTAGGATCTCTGTTTAACAGTGCTGTATATTAGCATATCTTGTATATCACAAATGTAACAGTACTGTATATCTGTATGTCATGTATGTCCTAAATGTCATGATTAGATTAGATTAGATTTTTATATCTGTAATGATGTATATCTGTATGTTGTGTATGTCATAAATGTCATTATGAATTGAAAATGGGGGACCCTGATGTAAACAAGACGAAAGTCTTTCTCTGGTCTGCATCCCCTTAACAATTCTGTGTATTGAGCTGTACTGTACTGTACCCATTCTGCAATCTGTTAATTAAAATGTTCAATCAATCAATCAATCAGGACAGGGGCAAAAAGGATGTGGTCACAAGTCCGAATGGCTTGTCAAATAACGCTCACCGGATATTTCGTCTTGTAACTCGAGACTGGAATCACGCAATAGGTTGGGTGTGGTGACGATCGAAAAGCGGCAAATTCAACTTTGCAACAATGTATTGGTTGATCAGCGCAAATGCAGCCTGGAGCAGACAGACGAGGGCAATGTGCCGCCATCGGGCCGTCAGATGCTTAACTCAATGGACGCCACAGACTTGAGCATCGTTGAGCTCTAAGAGATAGGAATAAGTGGCTGCGTTTGCAGGGCTATAACTATATTCTATATTATAGCTATGGATACATTACTATGGCCCATTTGACATCAACTATCAATATGTGAAATACATGTTCAATATGTGAAAAAGAAATATTTTTTCATCCATACATTCCCGTTTTATACCGTGGTGAATATGAGTATAGTTTTAGAGTGATCCTGTCTAATCCCAGAAAACGACGCTATGCAGCAATACGTGCATTTCACTAAAAGCGTTGCCGTTTCTCGCCTGGACACGGTACTATTTCGGTACCTTTTGATGCTTTGATCGTCACCAACGGCATACGTTGTGGAGTAACGTTACACACACATGTTACGATCGAGGTGAAGTCATGGTTGGATCACAGCAGGATTGATATAATCGAATCCGTACCTTCACTAGGAGGTACCCCAAAAGGAATATTCCAATTGTCTGATCGCGAGTCCAAGTGCTGGTGTCCATCGTGTGACCAACATAACCCACCACAACAGATGCATCGGAGGCATTTGACGCCTCTCAATGGGATCGGGATACCTGCCCGCCTCGCCCGACAAAGAAAAGTGGGACCGGAGACATTTGATCAACGCACAGGCCAAGATATAATGTTTCAATGGGTGCTCGATACTGCCACCTGGGTGGATACGGCTGGTATTGCACTTTGGCATTCTCAGGATGATTTCCCATGTTAACCCCGAGTCTGTGTGCCTGTAATGAATGGAAATATAAAATAAATAACAATGAAAACCAGACTATACTCGGGTTTTCGAGGGTCCTGGCGCTCAACGCATGGCGAGATAACCCGACTATCATCGGGTCTGGCGTCCAAAGAGTTAAGAGGTTAAACAGAGGACTCCAGATAATTTCCCAATAAACTAGCTACAGAGGAGAAGTAGCAGTTAGAACATTGCTAACAACAAAGTTAGCTACAGAGGAGTAGTAGCAGTTAGCATGTTGCTAACAACAAAACTAGCTACAGAGGGTGTGTAGTGAAAATGTGAGAGCCAGCTGCGTTTGAGAGCAAAACGACAATGGGGGCAGTGGGCAAGTCATTACTAACCCTAACCTTCAGAATATCAGACGACCACTCTACCTCCTGAGGCACTGCTGATTTGATTTGTCCATAACAGCAATAACGCCCCTAAGTGCCATCTGCTGCTCTCTTGAAATATTTGTTTGGTTAAATAAATGTTATTTTCCAGAAATGGTTTATCAAATTCTAACTAGGCGAGTCTACATTAGTTCTCACTAGAGAGAGTTCTATATTATTGGGAGGAACAACATAAAAATACCTCTGGATAAATTCAATGAAACAGGAAAACAGTTTTTTGTCTTTGATTTTAGTATCTCTCAAGGTCCAAATACACACAGAGACATTTCAATATACAAGTATATTGTATTACATGCTATAGACTACATAACACAGTACTACATGCTATAGACTACATACTGTAACACAGTATTACATGCTATAGACTACATAACACAGCAGGCTATAGATGCTATACATAACACAGTATTCGATTATATAGACTACATAAAACAGTATTACATGCTATAGACTACATAACACAGTATTACATGCTATAAGACTACATAAAACAGTATGACATGCTATAGAGACTACATAAAACAGTATTACATGCTATAGACTACAGAAAATAGTTTTGCAGGCGGCTGGGTGGCGCAGTGGGCAAGGCGCTCGCCACTAATGCAGGATATGCTGCTGTATCAAGCCCAGCTCTTGGCGTTGCTTCCGGCTTGGCCGGCCGTCATACTAACACAATTGGCAGTGTTAGAGGGTGGGAAAGCCGGTGGGTGGGGATTGGACGTTGTGGACAGCGACTCCTACAGGTCGGTTGGGTGATGCCTGCACTGCAGAAACAGGAAGTGTCGGGGGCAGCGTGAGCCTCCCACGCGTTACTCCTCGCCACTGAGAGTTCGAGCTGTCTGGTGAAAAGATGCGACAGGCTGCCTCCACGTGTACCGGAGGGGACACGTGATGCAAGGCTTCTATCCTCACTACAGCCAACCAGTGGGAGGCATAGTCTAGCAACGTTCAAGACAGGGGAGGGGAGAATTGGAATTACGAAATTGGGATGGGAAAAAAAATTTAAAATAAGGAGAAAAAGTGGATACAAAAAAAAGAAAATAGTTTTGCATCCGTGGGCACGGACTGCTGCCAATAGCTGGAGACCTAACGGCTGGTGAACTTGAGAACTGTTAGGACTATCTGACTCTAATGATGAAATAACACACACTAATAATGAATCATTAATAAACACTGTACGGACTCTGGTGCAGTGTGTTACTAGTACGGTTTGGACCATGTACTGTATATCATCATCACTATTACTGTCTGATTGAATCCTGCCACTCACTACTGTTCACTACTGTTTTATTATCACCATTATTACTTTGCACTTACTTTGTTATATAATTGTTAGACTAGAAAAAGTCTTTATTTGTCATGCAGTTTTAACACACACGCGAGATGGGCGACCCACAGGAACACACACACACATGCACTGAGTCACAGATGAAATGTCTCTCTGCACTTTTCCCATCCCGTTGTCCTTCCCCCCATGGGCAGCCGGGAGCAGATAGGGCGTCAACATGAGCCACGCCCTGGCGACCAATCCAAGTACTCCTGTCCGTCTTCATCAGGGACACGACAGCGTTAGCGATCTGTGCATGTGCATGTTTTTCCATTGGGTTTCTCTTATCGGGGGGGAAACCCTTGCGAGCACGGGGAGAACATGCAAACTCCACACAGAAATGCCTGGGAGATACCCCACCTGAGTACCTAGCATCATGGAAACCTGGTCCCCAAGGGGGAATCGAACCCTGGATCTTCTTGCTGTGAGGCGACAGTGTTAACCACTACACCACCGTGCCGCTTTGTTGTATGTTCTATTATTATTACCTATTCTACCTGTATCCCCCCCCCCCCCATTCTGCTATGACACCTGAGTTTCTCAAGGGGATAAATAAAGGAACACTTGACTTGACTTGTCATCTCTTTCTCATACAGTAGGTGTAGATTTTTTTCAGGAAACACACTCTTGTGCTGATGCCCATTGTTGTCTGACACAGACCACTGGAGTACTGACGGCGTAACTGAAGGAACTATTAATTTGATGACACATAAGAAACACACTATAAGCGCAGCTAATGTACACTCATTCACACCTGGTACAATGTTACACTGTGATGCTGCAACATGGAGGCCATTTAGCGCCTCATCTCATAATCTGCTTTCCTGTGTCCCCAATTAATGTTATCATGCTGAAAGTCACACCAGACATAGACTTTGGTAACACATTGTGTTACAAACAACCTACACATATGATGCAGCACATCACCACAATAACCTATAAACACATGGGTTTAAATTAACTACCACGGGCGGGAGCGCATGTCTATGTTCCCCGGGTCCTATGTTCCCCGGGTTCTATGTTCCCCGCTTTGATTGATTGATTGAACATTTTAGACCACCAGCCCTGATTACAAACTCTAACCTTAACCAGTTCGAAAGAGGGCCTAAGCTTAACCGTTCGAAACAAGGCGGACATTAATAATTAATAAAATTATAAAAATTAATAAAAATTTCAATCTATTAATCAATCAAAGCGGGGAACATAGAACCCGGGGAACATAGGACCCGGGGAACATAGGGATGATCCCCCACGGGCCAGCAACAATGTCTCCCTTAGCTAACATTAACGTGGCCGCGCGCTTACTGTCGAGCCTGCATGGGTTAGGAGGTGGGATCCTGGTACGTGTAGGCCAGTGGAGGCTGCTGACCAAATTTTTAGGTGAAGCACAAATTATTATATTATATTATATATTAAATTATATTTTTAAAACATCCCCCACTGTGTGTCAGTGGTCAGTGGACACAGATGAAAACATATTAACATTAGGTGACAGCGCACCTGACCAGATGAAATCATATTAGGCGACAGCGCACCTGACCAGATGAAATCATATTAGGTGACAGCCCACCTGACCAGATCAAAACATATTAAGTGACAGCGCACCTGATCAGATCAAAACATTTTAGATGACAGCGCACCTGATCAGATCAAAACATTTTAGGTGACAGCGCACCTGACCAGATCAAAACATATTAGGTGAAGGTGACAAGGAAGCCACAGACTCATACCCCCCCGACACTCAACTAACCGCCTCGGACAGTCCTTCATACCAGTGGCCATCAGGCTCCACAACAGTGGGCAGCAACTGCTGCCAGACATCGACCTGGGACTTATAGGAACCCAAGGAGGACAACTTACACTACCTTAGGCATACTGCACCTTATGTGGATACTGTGATACTGTGAATAATGAATAATGTATATTTCAGTTAGTTAGATAGTAAATTATAACACTACCTTATGCATACTGCACCTTATGTGACACTGTGAAAATATATTTCAGTTAGTTAGATAGTAAATTATATTGACCTATTTGTTTACACTGCTTGTGTTGTTTTCACTACCTGTACCCCCCCCCCCCCTTCCCCCATGCTGCTATGATGCCTGAATTTCCCCAAGGGGATCAATAAAGGAATATCTTATCTTATCTTAAAAGGAAAGATGAAATTCCCTACCTGGGTTCCATCCTATAGAGGCAAATCATTCCTGTGACAAAATGGGATCCAATGTAATAAAACTAAGTCAACCAACGAACTAGATTCCTGTACCGGATCTCCTCTCTGGTAAACAAGAATACCTTGAAGACTCTAACAGGAGCACTCATTCAAGGGTACTACGACTATGCTTGCACCTCATGGTACCAAAGCACCTCAAAGGCACTAAAAACAAGATTACAAACATCACAAAACAAACTGGTCAGACTACTGCTTGACCTTACTCCTAAAACCCACCTCACCCCTGCCCACTTTGACAACCTAGGATGGCTTAGAGAGTAGACGACAGAGTACAGCAACTTGCAATGGGCCTGGTCTACAAGATACACTACACCACTAAGATACCCATGTGCATGTCGGAATACTTCCCAAAGGTCAGTGAATACCACGACCACAACACCAGAGGGAGTTCCACAAATCATGTTCAACCCAGATAAAATAATTTAAAAGGTAAAAAAAAAAAAAAAAAAAAAAAAATTTAATAAAAAAAAATAGTCATAACTTAGAAATGAGATTGCATAGGTCTATGAATCGATATCGCGATTCTGTTTTGATTAATTGCCCAGCCCTACAGTGTGTACAGTAAGTTAGCTTGGTGATTATCATTGTGATGTAGGCTAAACTGGCTAGCTACTGTTAGCATACAAGCTTTTACAAACACTAGCCTACTTACTTTTTCATCCACAACGTTTTTTCTGATCCAGATGCATAAATCCACTTCTTCATGTTGCTCAGTTGCTGGTTTATACTTCGGTCCTAATGTTGGCGCAAAGTTTAATTTAGCCTGACTTTACTTGTTATAGCTGTACAGCTTACTTCTACTAAACAACAACTAAACTACTTCCTTGCTCTTTCAAACAGTAGGTTTAGCTCTGGCCAATCTCAAGTTTCTCAAGTTTCTTTATTAGTTGTCATACAGAAGTACAGAATACTTTTATACAAAATGCTTATTTCAGTTACATTTTGTATAAAAGTATTCTGTACTTCTGTATGACAACTAATAAAGAAACTTGAGAAACTTGAGATTGGCCAGAGCTAAACCTAACCTGCAGATGGACCCGTTTTGACTTTGCAATGCAGCAATCTCTGATTGGATTTGCAAGGCTGCCAATCATATTCAACCTCCATGTATTGGATGGCAAGGGCTGTCAATCATTCAATCCTCCATTCAATGGCGAGAGTTTAACTGCACAGACCGTGCTTAGACGAAGTTAATAGCCTATTTCGATTGGCTGTTATTTATTATTTATATAACATTGGGTCACACCTGTGAAGTTTTCTTCACGAATAATTACTGCAGTCATTACTGCAGTGCAGGCCTGCTCAGAGCTGTCCATTTTGGCCATTTTTTAAAAAGAAAAAATTCACTGGCATTTTTTTTACAGAGGAAAACTTTTCTAATAAAAAAATATAAAATAATAATAATTAAAAAAAATATTTTTTTTATATATATATAAATAAAATAAATGTATATATATATGTAAATTAATAATAATTATGAATTATGAGTGAATTTGTGTTTCACGTGTTGTCATAGAGAAACCTCCACTGGTGTAGGCACTGCAGGCATGAGGAATGTATTGCTCCAATTGACTACACTGACCATAGCACCAGGTAGATACGGCAGCCAGGCCATTTAAATACTTAGCCATAGACATCTGTAGAGACAGCGGGCCCGCGGCTGCTGCTGGCCACAATCCTAAAGAAAAAAATGTGGATGGTTTTCTGTCACTTATCTCCTTGACAAACTGTCTTATGTTCCACAGTTTCTTCACCTGCGCTCTTATTTCTTACAGCTGTATTAGTGTGTGAATAAATCACATCAACAGACTAAGGCCCCAAGTTACTCTGCTCCTAATTATGCAGAAGACTATACATTTCGTACCATAACGTGGGAAATAGCATCATACTCAATGTTGATGTTCATCTACAGCAATATCATGTGTATGGATTTTTATAGAAATCATTGTGTTGGTGTGTTGTGATTCAACTTAGCATGTTTATGTTATTATATTTCTTTTTTTTATATATATATAAATCTCCTCGCAGACCCCTTGCACTACTCCCACGTACCTGTAGGGGGTACACATACCAACATTTGAGGTGGCAGATCTTTCGATAACAACAGGAACTGGGTTACTATCTTTTATATAGGATTTCTGATTTGGGACAAACTCGTTGATGTGGTAATCTACAACACTTGAGATCCTTTCTGTAAGGCCATGCACCCGACACGACAACAGGTCTACCTCGATGGTTCTGTAGGTCTTTATGAATCTTCGATAACATGTATAGATGAGGTCTAAGGGGGTTTCATTAGGCAGGAGTTTAGAGACTTCAGCGGTGATGTAAAATACACCTCTCAAGTCTTACACTCTTTTAGGACTCCTACGATCAGCCATCTGTTCATAAGAGCCACGGCCATTAACTCGTCTGTAGTTCCCTTGGTCGTGTCTTGATTGTAAAATGGTAAATGGGCTGCATTTATATAGTGCTTTTAGCCAAAGTGCTTTACAATTTATGCCTCACAATCACCCATCACACAATCACACACACAGATGGTGAAGGCAGCCATGCAAGGCAGAGACCTGCTTGTTGGGAGCAGTTAGGTTACTCAAGGACACTTTGAAACACTGTTGGGAGGAGCTGGGATAGAACTGAACCTTCAGATTATCAGACGACCGCTATACCTCCTGAGACACTGGCTGCTACCCCTAACCTTCAGATTACCAGACGACCACTCTACCTCCTGAGACACTGGCTGCTACCCCTAACCTTCAGATTACCAGATTACCGCTCTACCTCCTGAGACACTGCTACCCCTAACCTTCAGATTACCAGATTACCGCTCTACCTCCTGAGACACTGCTACCCCTAACCTTCAGATTACCAGATTACCGCTATACCTCCTGCGACACTGCTACCCCTAACCTTTAGATTACCAGACAACCGCTCCACCTCCTGAGACACTGCTACCCCTAACCTTCAGATTACCAGACGACCGCTCTACCTCCTGAGACACTGTTACCCCTAACCTTCAGATTACCAGACGACCGCTCTACCTCCTGAGACACTGCTACCCCTAACCTTCAGATTACCAGACGACCGCTCTACCTCCTGAGACACTGCTACCCCTAACCTTTAGATTACCAGACAACCGCTCTACCTCCTGAGACACTGCTAATCCTAACCTTCAGATTACCAGACGACCGCTCTACCTCCTGAGACACTGCTACCCCTAACCTTCAGATTACCAGACGACCGCTCTACCTCCTGAGACACTGCTAATCCTAACCTTCAGATTACCAGACGACCGCTCTACCTCCTGAGACACTGCTACCCCTAACCTTCAGATTACCAGACGACCGCTCTACCTCCTGAGACACTGCTAATCCTAACCTTCAGATTACCAGACGACCGCTCTACCTCCTGAGACACTGCTACCCCTAACCTTCAGATTACCAGATTACCGCTCTACCTCCTGAGACACTGCTACCCCTAACCTTCAGATTACCAGACGACCGCTCTACCTCCTGAGACACTGCTACCCCTAACCTTCAGATTACCAGATTACCGCTATACCTCCTGAGACACTGGCTGCTACCCCTAACCTTCAGATTACCAGACGACCGCTCTACCTCCTGAGACACTGGCTGCTACCCCTAACCTTCAGATTACCAGATTACCGCTCTACCTCCTGAGACACTGCTACCCCTAACCTTCAGATTACCAGACAACCGCTCTACCTCCTGAGACACTGCTAACCCTAACCTTCTGATTACCAGACGACCGCTCTACCTCCTGAGACACTGCTACCCCTAACCTTCAGATTACCAGACCGCTTTATCTCCTGAGACACTGTTACCCCTAACCTTCAGATTACCAGACAACCGCTCTACCTACTGAGACACTGTTACCCCTAACCTTCAGATTACCAGACGACCGCTCTACCTCCTGAGACACTGCTACCCCTAACCTTCAGATTACCAGATTACCACTCTACCTCCTGAGACACTGTTACCCCTAACCTTCAGATTACCAGACAACCGCTCTCTACCTCCTGAGACACTGCTACCCCTAACCTTCAGATTACCAGACGACGCTCTACCTCCTGAGACACTGCTACCCCTAACCTTCAGATTACCAGACAACCGCTCTACCTCCTGAGACACTGCTACCCCTAACCTTCAGATTACCAGACGACCGCTCTACCTCCTGAGACACTGCTACCCCTAACCTTCAGATTACCAGACGACTGCTCTACCTCCTGAGACACTGCTACCCCTAACCTTCAGATTACCAGACGACTGCTCTACTTTCTGAGACACCGCTACCCCTAACCTTCAGATTACCAGACAACCGCTCTACCTCCTGAGACACTGCTACCCCTAACCTTCAGATTACCAGACGACCGCTCTACCTGCTGAGACACCGCTACCCCTAACCTTCAGATTACCAGACGACCGCTCTACCTCCTGAGACACTGCTACCCCTAACCTTCAGATTACCAGACGACCGCTCTACCTCCTGAGACACTGCTACCCCTAACCTTCAGATTACCAGACAACCGCTCTACCTCCTGAGACACCGCTACCCCTATCCTTCAGATTACCAGACAACTGAGACACTGCTAACCCTATAACCTTCAGATTACTGGGCGACCCACGCTACCTCCTGAGCAGTGATGCCACAGATTACTTGTAAAAATAATCTGATTACTGATTACTCCTTTAAAAAGTAATCTAGTTACTTTACTGATTACTTGATGATCAAACTCCTTTAGTCGACGAAGTCGTCGTCGTCCCCCCTGCTGCTGCCAGGGACGCGGGAAGTCTGCGGGAAGTGGGGGTGCTGAGATATCGATCGTTTTTTATTTTTTTTTTTATTTTTTTTTTTTAATTTTTTTTTTTTTTTTTATAAATATATTATATAATTATACTTGTAGTTGTATTGTCTGCGAGACATCGCCACCACGCAACACGTCAAAATGCTCGCTATCTGCAAACAGCTCCACTGTCTGTCACAAAATTCAGCGTCCAGGCTGTGTCTATTTTTTTTACCAACGGATTTCCAGTTCCGCGTTGACGCTTCCAGGCCGCGTGAATATTAAAGGCAACCAACTTGTGTTCAGCTTTTCGTTCAGCGTTTCTCTGATTGGCCAGACGACCGCCCCCTTTTGCCGCGAGCGCGGCAGAGGTCCCAAATGAAATGAATGAAGCGCGGAGCATAATGTATAATGTTATTTCGCGGAGCATAATGTATAATGTTATTTCGCGTTTGTAACGTCATAACATCAGTGGAGGCTGCTGACTGATTAATAATAAGCTCTCTTTTTACACCCATGGGCCATGTGGAACACCTTTCTAAAAAGTTGAAAGTAAAAATATGTATAGAAACAAATCATCCTTTTCTGCTGCCAGTAAGAAGACTGTTGTGAAGGGCCAGATTAAACCGAATATATATATTTATTTGTATATATATATTTAATTGTATTTGTATATTCTCTAATATTCCCTGATATCCCTTGTATATTCCTTGTACAATATGCATTGAATATCCATTCTAGCCTACTGAACATCCCATAATAGTCTCCATTCTACTATTGGTCGAGACCTTGGTGCCAGGCTGCTATTTGTACTATTTGTTCATGGTGCGTATATATACTGCGCTACTAAAGTAGGACTTCCTTTTCAGTCCAGTTTCTTACCCTCCAATAGAGTGACAGACGTAAAGCCTCCCCGCGACGCCACGTGTGGGAGTAAGGCCAAGTTCGGCCTACCATCGGTATTGAGACATCGTGTATATTAATATTTGAATAGTCATATTTGGCACTATATCGTCGAGTTGGACGTAGTCTATTAAGCTAATAATAGTCTGTTAATATATAGTGCTTCGTACGGTGAGAATACTACCGTAGTCAGCACCCCATCGTTTCGGACAGAGAACTGGCTGCTTATCCAGGATGGTCGACCCCATGTGACACTGCATCCGAGGAGCCCCAGAGCCGACGAGCGAGTGGACCTGTATACCGGATTATTCTACCGACGACAGCCCGCCTTCCCAGGCACGGATTATGCTTTGTGTACAGTGATTATTCCATGGATAAAGACCCCCGACACTGCCGTGTGTTGGAACCCCCCCCCCTGGAGAGGACGCAAGGTGAGGAGACGCTCTGCAAGACGAGGTCGCTTCACGTCTCTCCCCCGTGGACCGGAGAGAGCCGGCTCACAGAGAGTCCAACTGCTTTCATCCGTGGTCCAAGGATCGCTGGCGCACCGAGCTGCACAACTGTGGGTTCACCCAGGATACCCTTGGCCGGACGAGGCAGCCAGACTCTACCCCCCCCCCCCCTCCTACTCCTGTTGTCTTACAAGCGACCGGATTAACCCTCCTAGTGTATCCAGTCTTATAATCATTAAAGTATCATTGCTGTTATTCCTTAACTATTCCAGGTCGTATATTTACCGCCTGCGCCACCAGAGATTGGACATTCTCTATTGATATACCAACGAATACTCTTTGCCATAAAAGTGCATACTATTTCAATTCATAAATGTAATTAAGTGATTAAGTGCTTGCTCTACACACCATTGCTGTGTAGTAATAAACGCATACTTCGACTTCGTACATTTGTGTTGGATCCGTTTCATCTACGTGAGAGTGTTTATCATAATATATTTATGCCGAGTACTGGGTGGCCGAATATAAAGTACAAAGGTAGTGGTAGTAAGTATCATATCTAGTAATACAGTCAGGGAATTGTACCCCTCAGTTACAATTGGTCCTTCGAGCCGGAGGGTAATTAGTGTAATATTAATATAGTGTTATTAATATTGAAATGGCCTATGATGAACACTCCACGAAACGATCCTCCTAACCAACACCCGCAGCGCGAACGACGGCTCCCTCAGTACTTAGAGGCTTACGCTGTCAGTCAACAACCTAGTCTTCTACTAACAGTAAACGCGGTAAAACTAGAAAGTAAAAGTATGTCTAACCCCAACGCCCAGACTACCCCGACCATAGAGGCCCCTACGGGTTCTAATGTAACTGACCAAGTTCACGGTGGGGACCAGTGGGAACCAGACATGACTTCACACCCCGCCAGTACTGAAGAAGTAGTCCCCGATGAGTCCCGGGAGGAATACAACGCTACCGAGAGAGAACTCGGCACGGAAGAAGACGGGGAGAGCACCGTGGAGATAGAGCTCCAAGGCTCCGCAAGGAGTACCCCGAGGGAAGGCTCCCCTATACAACCGCCTTCTCCCAGCGAGGCAGAGAGGACCCTACAGCAGGCCTTCCTCATCAGCCTGAACGCCGCTGCTGAACGCGACCGACTGCAGATCCAGCAGCGGAGCGAAGAAGAGCATATACGTCTAGAAATAAGACGCATTCAGAGGGAAGAGAATGTGGCCCGAGACCGAGCAGACAGCCAGCGAGCAGCTGCTGGTGCTCTACGGGACGCAGAGCGCGACAGACAGCAAGCGCAACTAATAGAACAGCTGATCAGACGGACAACACCCTCTCCCTCCGCCAGAGGCTCCAGGAACTCGTCTAGACACACCTCCAGGGCGGCATCCCCTAGCCGAGTAAACAACCCTGAACTTGACCAACAGACGAGGTCTATACCCCCCACAGACCACCTCCCCCCACCGGTCCAAGCGAGACCTAGCAACCGGGAAGGAGCAGCATATCCTGTGGAGAGGCTAAACCAGAGACTACAAGCACTGGATGACCTAACTGAAGACGAAGAGGAAGAGGAGGAGAACCACGCCCGACGACAGCACAGTACTCTACCGGACCAGGAGGTCCGGTACAGCCCAGGCTATACTCCCGCGGAGCTGCGCTACAGACCCCCGACTCTATACACGGGTGAGCACGACGCACAACCCGCACCGAGGAACAGCACCTGGACAAGCGGGCCATGGTACACTGCCGGTACCAGCCCATACCAAGGAGCGGGAGGAGACTCGCCTAGGAGGCCTCTCCCCCAACGCTCGCCGATGTATCCACAGTCAGCGTCATACATTGGCACGCCTATGGTACCCAACTTCACCCAAGAGAACCGGGCCCAGTATACAGAACTCCGCATGTGTCTGGAGACCATGTTGGTGGATGTATTGGATGAACGCCATAAATACGCCATCCTACTGAAGCACTTAAAGGTACCCCGCGCACATAATATAGCGCTCGCCTACGCGACTTCCACCACCCCATACACAGCAGCGCTGGTAGCATTGGACCAGAGGTATGGGCGCATATGGGATTACGTGATCCAGGAGATCCGACACATCGACCGCTTACCCCCAGCAATAGACAATCGAGCACTGGACGACCTGTCCATCAGAGTGCAGTCCCTGGTAGGGATGTTGGGAGCGCAGAGAGAGAAGGGGAGGCATGAACTTTACGCCAACTCAAATGTGGAAAGGATCTTGGAGAAGCTGCCGCCCGCTCGACAGGAGCGTTTTAGGCGGCAGAGAGACCACCGAGACCCGAATGGCCCCGAACCGAACCTCCTCGATCTAGCAGACTTCCTGGCGAGAGAAGTCAGCAGCCTACGGCTAGATACATTCGGACGGAGCACCCCTGGCTCCAGAGAAGGAACCAGACGACTAAATGATGGAAGAAGATCGGTGACTGTGATGCACCAATCGGAGTCAGTACCGAGCAGCAGGAGCCACAGTACCCCCTCCAGAACGGAGAAGTGGAAGATAGTGTGCCCCTACTGTGAGAAAGAACACTGGCTAGCGCAATGTGACTCCTTCCCCAAGCTGAACGCGGAGGAAGCAAGTCAATGGATAAAGTCCAACAAGCGCTGTTTTCGCTGTGCGCGCTCACACATGGCAGCCGAATGCCGCTTAAAGAAAAGGTGCACCAAGTGCGATGGAGCCCATCTGGACATACTTCACGACAGTAACAGACGGCGCCCTTCACCCGCACCATCCAGCAGCAAAGCGAGCGTCATGTACATCGATCCCGCCAGCAGCAGTGGAGCCCGAGTACTCCTAAAAGTAGTGCGTGTGACACTAAGCTACCAGAATAAAGTCCTGGACACTTACGCCGTCCTCGTTGACGGGTCAGAGAAGACCCTTCTGCTCGCCTCCGCTGCGGCCCAGCTAGGGCTGCGGGGAAGCGAAACCCAAATGACAATTCGGACAATAAGACGAGATTTGAAGACGATAAAGGGGGAGAATGTCTCATTCTCTATCGCAGCAAGCGGCCAGCCTGAGCGACGGTACCAGATTACAGACGCTTTCACCAGCCAAGAAATAGGACTGTCGCGGTACACATACCCCGTCGCCAAGCTGATGGAGAAATATGCACATCTGCGCAAGTTACCGATCCCGCTCATAGACAATGCTATGCCGACCCTGTTGATAGGCTCCGACCATGCAGACCTCATTGTCCCGATAGACCGGGTTCATACCGGACCCCGAGGCTGTCCTGCAGCAGTCGAGACCCGTTTGGGATGGACTCTCCAAGGCCCGCTCGCCAAATCTCTCAACCGAAGTACAGCCACTAGATGTCTCCACTCCCGAGTCACAGAGGGAGAAACCGCACTCCTGCAACACGTAGAGCGGCTATGGACCTTGGAACAAATGCCCTTTAAGAACGGAAAGAAAGACATTCGCTCTAAAGATGACATTTACGCCATTCACCTCCTCGAGACAGGGACCAAGAGAGTCCCGGTCAACGGCGTGTTGAGATACGCCACGCCACTCCTGCGGCGAGAAGGAATGCCTACTTTCCACGCCAAGACAGACGCCACAGAACGGTACCTGCTGAACACGGAGTGGCGCTTAGCCAAGAACCCCGCCCAAGAGAGTGTATACCGCGCTGAGATTGAGAAGCTCATCACAGCGGGACACGTCACAAAGATGGACATTAAAGAGGCTGACCAGACCACTGAATCGTGGTACGTGCCTCACCACAAGGTCCATCACAACGGTAAAGACCGCATAGTATTTAACTGCAGCTACCAGATCGGATCCCAGAATCTGAATAAAGAGTTACTGCCCGGTCCCACACTCGGCCCCTCCCTACTCGGTGTTCTACTCCGCTTCCGCCAGGAAAAGGTGGCCATCAGCGGGGACATTAAAGGAATGTTCCTGCAGGTGAGATTAGTAGAGGAGGACAAGCCCCTGTTACGGTTCCTATGGAGAGAGAAGCCAGGAGATGAGCACCCAGCCATCTACCAATGGGAAGTCCTCCCCTTCGGAACGACGTGCAGCCCCTGCTGTGCTACATTTGCACCACAGAAACATGTAGCAGAGGACCCAGCAGCGGACGAAGAGGTCCGACACAGCGTAAAGAACAGCTTCTACGTAGACAACTGTCTACAAAGCCTTTCAACCCAGGAAGAAGCCGAGGCTCTCCTGATTAAACTCCGCGCCTCATTGATCAAAGGCGGCTTTGATCTCAGGCAGTGGGCCAGCAGCGATCCGCAAGTACTGCGCAGCCTCTCCTCCGAGGACAAGGCAGCCAGCAGCGAGACCTGGATGGCTACAATCCCGGGAGAAGCCCAGGAGATGACCCTGGGATTGGTGTGGCGATTCAAAACAGATTCGCTTCACTACAGACACAAGCCCCTGACTACGGAGCAGGGAAGGCCGGCGGCGGCGCCGACCACCAGACGGAGTGTGTACACAACACTCGCCCGACAATATGACCCGCTAGGATGTATTCTACCGTACACCACCAGGGCAAAAATGATTGTACGAGCATTGTGGGACAAGGACCAGGGCTGGGACGACCCCATTCCCGCACACCTTGTATCCACCTGGAGAGAGTGGGAGATGGAGCTCCACTCACTCCCAGGCGTTAATATGCGCCGACGCTACTTCCCACCCACGGTGAGGCCAGAGACATGTAAAATGGACTTGCACGTCTTCAGTGACGCCTCAGAGGTCGCATACGGATCAGTAGCCTACTTGCGGGCCCAAGAAGAGGGGGGAGAGATCTACACAGCATTTGTCCTCGCCCGCCCGAGAATAGCCCCATGCAAGCAACAATCTATCCCACGCCTAGAGCTCTGCGCAGCCCTAGCCGGAGCGCACCTAGCCACGCTCATCCAACGTGAGCTCACCATACCGGTGTCTAGAACAATCCTGTGGTCAGATTCCACGACAGTACTCGCCTGGATCAAATCGGACTCATGCAAGTACAAAGTCTTCGTGGGAGTCAGAGTCACCGAGATTCAAGACTTAACCGAAGAGTTAACCGGAGAAACAGAGTGGCGCTACGTTGATACAAAACAGAACCCAGCTGACGTCATCACCCGGGGAATGCCCCTAGATGACCTCACCCGTCGCAATGTCTACAGTGACGGCCCAGCATTCCTAAAGCTCCCGGAAGGAGAGTGGCCCACGCCTATCCCGAGGGAAGCCAGTCAGGAGGAGGCTGAGAATAAGAAGCCTGTGTTCTGTGGATTGAGCACTGTTATCTCCGCAGACCCCAACATAGATGATTGCACTACCATAGAGAGTGCACAACAAAGGACATTCCTACTGCACTACCTACCGTCTCTACAGACCCGCCAGAAGTGGGTAAAGGAGAGAGACAATTTGACAGAAGGAACAGTCGTCATGATTATTGATCAATCACTGCCCAGAGCTATGTGGCCGGCCGGCCGCGTAAGCAAAGTGATCACCGGTGCCGACGGCAAGGTCCGAGCAGCTGAAGTGCTTGTCCAGGGTCGCACTTACACCCGTCCCGTGGCGAGGCTCATAGAACTGCCCCGACTCCCAGACACAATCGATGATGACCATGACCCCATAACCCTATGACTTTGTGAAGTTGACTGACCCCTACAGCAAACCCTTATGTGTAAATAGACAACGCGATTAATCTGTCTCTGCTTAACTGATTAGGTATGGGACCAATCAGGGGGTGGCTGTTGTGAAGGGCCAGATTAAACCGAATATATATATTTATTTGTATATATATATTTAATTGTATTTGTATATTCTCTAATATTCCCTGATATCCCTTGTATATTCCTTGTACAATATGCATTGAATATCCATTCTAGCCTACTGAACATCCCATAATAGTCATCATTCTACTATTGGTCGAGACCTTGGTGCCAGGCTGCCATACCCCCCAGACCCAGTTCAAACGTACCGCTCAACATGTACGAACAAGTCCTAGTTCCGCGTAGGAATCTGGCTACCGCACCACTAACGGTACTATTTGTTCATGGTGCGTATATATATATACTGCGCTACTAAAGTAGGACTTCCTTTTCAGTCCAGTTTCTTACCCTCCAATAGAGTGACAGACGTAAAGCCTCCCCGCGACGCCACGTGTGGGAGTAAGGCCAAGTTCGGCCTACCATCGGTATTGAGACATCGTGTATATTAATATTTGAATAGTCATATTTGGCACTATATCGTCGAGTTGGACGTAGTCTATTAAGCTAATAATAGTCTGTTAATATATAGTGCTTCGTACGGTGAGAATACTACCGTAGTCAGCACCCCATCGTTTCGGGCAGAGAACTGGCTGCTTATCCAGGATGGTCGACCCCATGTGAGACTGCATCCGAGGAGCCCCAGAGCCGACGAGCGAGTGGACCTGTATACCGGATTATTCTACCGACGACAGCCCGCCTTCCCAGGCACGGATTATGCTTTGTGTACAGTGATTATTCCATGGATAAAGACCCCCGACACTGCCGTGTGTTGGAACCCCCCCCCCTGGAGAGGACGCAAGGTGAGGAGACGCTCTGCAAGACGAGGTCGCTTCACGTCTCTCCCCCGTGGACCGGAGAGAGCCGGCTCACAGAGAGTCCAACTGCTTTCATCCGTGGTCCAAGGATCGCTGGCGCACCGAGCTGCACAACTGTGGGTTCACCCAGGATACCCTTGGCCGGACGAGGCAGCCAGACTCTACCCCCCCCCCCCCCTCCTACTCCTGTTGTCTTACAAGCGACCGGATTAACCCCCCTAGTGTATCCAGTCTTATAATCATTAAAGTATCATTGCTGTTATTCCTTAACTATTCCAGGTCGTATATTTACCGCCTGCGCCACCAGAGATTGGACATTCTCTATTGATATACCAACGAATACTCTTTGCCATAAAAGTGCATACTATTTCAATTCATAAATGTAATTAAGTGATTAAGTGCTTGCTCTACACACCATTGCTGTGTAGTAATAAACGCATACTTCGACTTCGTACATTTGTGTTGGATCCGTTTCATCTACGTGAGAGTGTTTATCATAATATATTTATGCCGAGTACTGGGTGGCCGAATATAAAGTACAAAGGTAGTGGTAGTAAGTATCATATCTAGTAATACAGTCAGGGAATTGTACCCCTCAGTTACAAAGACCATTGTACAATAATCCACAATTATGTCTGTATTTGTTATGGTGAAATTATGTACATGCATGCCTCTCCCTCCACCTGAAAGCCCATCCACGCTGTGTATCATAGAGCACTGGGTTTTATCACTGGAGATACATTTCTCACTCACCATTGTATTTTATATTACGTTACGAGTTAATCAGTCAGCAGCCTCCACTGATGTTATGGCGTTACAAACGCGAAATAACATTATACATTATGCTCCGCGAAATAAAGAGAGCTTATTATTAATCAGTCAGCAGCCTCCACTGATGTTATGACGTTACAAACGCGAAATAACATTATACATTATGCTCCGCGAAATAAAGAGAGTTTATTATTAATCAGTCAGCAGCCTCCACTGATGTTATGACGTTACAAACGCGAAATAACATTATACATTATGCTCCGCGAAATAACATTATACATTATGCTCCGCGCTTCATTCATTTCATTTGGGACCTCTGTCGCTTGCAGGGACCTCTGCCGCGCTCGCGGAAAAAGGGGGCGGGGCGTCGTGGCCAATCAGAGAAAAGCTGAACACAAGTTGGTTGCCTTTAATATTCACGCTTCCAGGCCGCGTCTATTCGAATCCCAACCGGTTCATGCGTCGGCTACACGCTGTTAATAACACTGCATTATCGAGACAGCGCCCCTATGACGATCTGAATTAATTCCAAGACTAGGGTAAATCCGCAGTGCCGCTACGCTCTGTGACATGAGTAGCCTCGGTTACAAATTTGGAATAAAATCCAAAACAACCTTGCAGTTGCAGTTACACTCCCATCCAGCAGGGGGTGCTGCAGCCCCTGCCGCACCCCCCCTTCCCGCGTCCTTGGCTGCTGCCACAACATAAGAATGACAACAGTTTTTTTTTTTTTAAATAATGTCTTATTGAAAGTGCATAATGTCCGGGGCGGCTAGGTGGTGTAGTGGGCAAGGCGCTCGCCATCAACGCTGGAGACGCTGGGTTCGAGTCCAGCTCTCGGCGTTGCTATCAGCTTGGCTAGTCGTTCACACTAACACAATTGGCAGTGTTAAGGGTGGGAAAGCTGATGGGTGGGTCCTGTACGTTGTGGACAGCGACCCCTACAGTTCGGTCGGGGCGCCTGCACAGCCAGGGTAGGATCTGGAGGGAGGTAGTGTGACCTTCCACACGTTACACTCTCCCGGTGAGAATCTGCGCTGCCAGGCTGGCTGCCGGCTGGCTGCACATGTGTCGGAGGAAAGCATGTGACAGTCTCCGGCCTCCCGGACCAACAGTAGGGGGGAGTGCGCAACAACCAGGAAGGGGGTTGGGAATTGGCATAACGACTAAACATTGGGGTGGGAGAAAAAATCGGAAAATGGAGGGGGGGAATTAAAAAAATTATAAATGATGATTGGCTGGTCATCATGAGACGTCATCAGCCATCAGGCCATATAAGGTCACAGCTGTCCACTGCTCAGGCAATCTAGGACAGTGGTTCCCAAACTAAATAAAATAGAAAATGTATATAATATAATTTTAATTAAAAATAAATTTGTAAAACCGTTGTGTAATATAAAACATGGTATTATAGTTTGTTATTCTCTCAAATTAGGCTTATCATTATACAATGATCCTAGGGTCATTATTAGTGGCGCTTGTGCATGATGACAGTTTTACTGACGCACCTGCTCCTCTGCTCTGCACTTACCAGCGTAAAAGCAGTGGCTCAGCAAGCAGAATATATTCACTGCTGCATCCACAGGGAGGCCCTAGCTGCATCCACAGGGAGGCCCTAGCTGCATCCACAGGGAGGCCCTAGCTGCATCCACAGGGAGGCCCTAGCTGCATCCACAGGAAGGCCCTAGCTGCATCCACAGGAAGGCCCTAGCTGCATCCACAGGGAGGCCCTAGCTGCATCCACAGGGAGGCCCTAGCTGCATCCACAGGGAGGCCCTAGCTGCATCCACAGGAAGGCCCTAGCTGCATCCACAGGGAGGCCCTAGCTGCATCCACAGGAAGGCCCTAGCTGCATCCACAGGGAGGCCCTAGCTGCATCCACAGGGAGGCCCTAGCTGCATCCACAGGGAGGCCCTAGCTGCATCCACAGGGAGGCCCTAGCTGCCAAAAAAATGCCTGCTGATCTCAAAAAAGTTGTTGGACGAAGCGGTAAGAACTGTCAATTTTATCAAGGCCCGTCCATTTAATTCACGGTTGTTTGCAGCTTTGTGCGATGAGATGGGCAGTGATCACCTGCAATTACTTCTCCACACCGAGGTCCGCTGGCTATCGAGAGGGAAGTTGCTTGCGCGGCTCTACGAGTTGCGTGATGATGTTTTTACTTGACTCAAAATGTGATATTTCACATAGTTTCTGTGATGCTCAGTGGCTTGCCAAATTGGCATACATGGCAGATATTTTTGAGCATTTGAATGGACTCAATCGGAGTCTTCAGGGGACTCTTTTGCTTCTGCGAAGCAACATCACCTGTCTCATTAGGTAAGTGATAATAGTATCCAGTCTCTCTCTACCTCTACCTCTACCTCTCTCTCTCTCTCTCCCAAATCCATTCTGAGACAACGGACTCAGTGCGTACTCCGCAAGTCGCTCGTAACATGAATCTCTCTCTCTCTCTCTCTCTCTCTCTCTCTCTCTCTCTCTCTCTCTCTCTCTCTCTCTCTCTCTCTCTCTCTCTCTCTCTCTCTCTCCGGCCAGCGGGATGATTCTGACCGGCCCGCGAAAGATTACATGATAATTTTTTTTTTTTGTTTTTTTTTTGTTTTTTTTTTTTTACTTTTTTTTTTTCATGTCAACGTTCACACGCACAATATACGCTTAGGAGACATGCTCAAAAGATGTTGGTTCTCTTTGGATCCACCTACATATGTGAACAGATATTCTCAGTCATGACGTTTACCAAGTCCAGGTACAGATCCTCTCTCACTGATGAACATCTGGCAGCTGTGCTTCGCATCTCCACCTCAGACATGCAACCTGACTTTGATGGACTTGTTAAAGCTCAACAGAGACTGGATTTCTCACACTGAATGAAAAAAAAAGAACTGAAGAACACTAAAATGTGGAAATATAACAAGTGAAATGGGACACTTGATATTTCTTTTTCTTTTTTTTGCACAGTTCTGAAAACATTAAATGTTTAATATAGACATGTAAAGTAAAAAAGACTACAAAACTGGGACACTTTTCTTTACACAGTTCAGTGACATACATGTCTTGTTTATTTTTGCTATAAGATGATGTGATGTCTTTAGAAAGCTAAGAAAATCCTTGTTTCAATAGTATATGAAACTCAAAATGCCCTTTGTTATTAATGTTTCACATTTTGTTTATCATTTTGGAAATAAATTCTATTTGAATAAATGATATTTTTGAAAGCTAACCTCACCTTTTAATTGCCAAATAATAACATACACTCTTACCAGGGGTCAAAACTATGCCATTTACTGCTTTTTATATAGAAATAAAATGTATATTATGCATAATTGAGTTTGGAATTTTGGCCCGGCCCCCCAACATATTTTCAGTTGCTCATTCGGCCCCCTGGGAAAAATAATTGCCCACCCCTGGTCTAAACCTAACCTTCAGATGATCATACGACCGCTCTACTGTACCTCCTGTAGGGCTGTCCCCGACTAAGGATTTGGATGGTCGACTATGATTGGCAAAGATTTGCCGTTAGTCGACTATTGGTCGACAAAAAAAAATATATATATATATATATATATATATATAATATTTTTTATATATTTTTTTTATTTAATTTTTTTTTTTTAATTTTGTATCATTCCATTTGGGCTGTGGGGGGTGCTTAATGTCTAAATGAGTCGACTGAAGGCTTCTTGTCCTCTGCAAAAGCATGCAATTGGTCCACTGATGGATACATCTTGATTTGTCTAGTCTAGTGTGTTCATTAGATGGGTGAAATCCTCTTTCAGTGCCTCTGTGCCTGTTTTCGTAGGCAGTTAGCCTCTGGTATGCGTGCCATTAGCGTTAGCCACGCTTCTAGGCCTCTTTTCTTTTGGAAAGAATGATAAAAAAAATTAATTAAAAAAAAATATATAATTCTTTTTGTTTTTGTTTCCGACTAAGAGGTTGGCCAATCGACTACGGCTCATTTCGACCGATTAGTCGACTAATAGGGGTCAGCCCTAACCTCCTGAGACACTTCTGATTTGATGTGTCCATAACAGCAATAGCGCCCCTATGTCTCCATGTCAGTAAGTGCCATCTGCTGCTTTCTTGAATTATTTGTTTGGTTAAATGTTATTTTCCTGAAATTCTAACTCAGCAAGTCTCAAAATTAGTTTTCACTAGAGATAGTTATATTCTTGGGAGGAACAACATAAAAATACCTCTGGATGAATTCAATGAAACTGTCTTTTGTCTTTGCTTTTAGTATCTCTCAAAAACGTCTGAAGGTGCCAAATACACAGAGACATTTCAGGCTAACAGGTGGCATAATGTGATGCCAGTCCTACGATGTATTGATATCATACTGAGCCTGAGAGAGTCTCAGTCTGGTGCAGATGCCGCTTTTAAGCCGTTAACCGACAGGTCAGGGAGGGTGGATGGGAGCAGTGGGAGACAGATGTATCATTAGACAGATGGCACTGTCACACACACACACACACACACACACACACACACACACACACACACACACACACACACACACACACACACACACACACACACACACACACACACACACACACACACACACACACACACACACACACACACACACACACACACACACACACACACACACACACACACACACACACAGATATACACACAGAGATAAACAAACACACACATATACAGACACACAGTTACACACATACACACAAACACACACACACACTAGATGGGCCTCCATCTAGTCGATAATGTGCTTTCATCCAAGGTGACACAGAGAGACAAAGTACCCCTGTAATTATGGTTATTATGGTAACTAGTGAGGCAGGCTACTGCAGCGCTCTGAACTGTGATGTCAACGAGGGAAGCTTTCTGGAGCTGCTCCATCGACCACGAATCAGAGTCTGACTTCATGGATGATAACATACAATGTTCGTTTGAGTTCCCCAATGACCAGCTCGCCCCGGTGTTTACCACCATTTCTAATGCCTCGCTGGAGCTGTGTCACATCCCATCATGCTTCAAGGCCTCAACCATCATCCCCGTCCCCAAGAAGGCCAAGGTCACAGGCCTTAATGACTACAGACTCGTCGCCCTGACCTCTGTGGTCATGAAGGTCCTGGAGCGCTTTGTCCTGGCCCACCTGAAGCTCATTACTGATCCTGTGCTGTACCCGCTGCAGTTCGCGTACAGAGCCAACAGATCCACAGAGGACGCTGTGAACATGGCTCTGCACTACACGCTGGAACATCTGGACTATGCGGGCAACTATGTCAGGATCTTGTATGTGGACTTCAGCTCGGCCTTTAACACCATCCTTCCACCCATCCTGGAGCACCAGCTATCCCTGGTAGTGGACTTCCGGGGGTGAATGCGCCGGCCGGTTCAAGATTAGGTTCGGGAACGGGGCACCGGCACGGAGCCCTGCCCGTGTGAAAGGCCTACGTGTGGAGTTGTGTCTCCAGATATCGGATGGGTTTTTTCGGTGTGGCCTGTTGCTTCTTTTCATCGTTTTGTGTCTTCCTTCAATACTTCAAACTTAATCTCCGACCTCAGGAAGAATCATCCGGAGATACATGCAACGTTTGTGCAGCTAAACGAGGAAAAGAAGCAACAGACGACACCAAAACCCACCCAGTTGTCCCTTAAAACGAGTCGATCGATAAAAAACTCAAATAAATTTATATTATCATACTGGCCAATCGCGTCTCGCTCTGCCTATTGAGATATCATCTCTCCAGCACCTACTGTGCCTGTGGAAAATTTCACATATCACCTCTACAAGACGCCGGAAGTGGTCACGTTTACACCCTTCCATTATCTTTTCCATCCGTGGAGCTGCTCATATCCACTTCAACCAGGTGGAACGTTGTTATGAAGAAAAGGGAGAAATTACGCAATGTTGGACTTTTGCCAGAGGTTCACCAGCCCCCGGAACCTTCTCGGCACGTCCAGATGGTACGTCGGTCCTATTCTGTGCTTTCCTCGTCGCTTGGCAGCAGACCAATGGGCTACGTGCAGCGTTTGGCAGTCGAGCCACGCCGTGCTCAGGTAGGACCGACGCCGACAGGCGTTGGTACTGGCATATTCGATACTACTCATTGTCTCGTGAGACGACCGGGTGATGTATTTGCGCGGGGGGCTGGGTATTTGGATAAACGTGGTCATCATGACTCATTGTTGAATGTTTTTCCAATTATCCTAGCGCGCAGCTGATGCTAATGCTCAAGTGTTTCCCATGTGTCCCGCCGGGACTGTCTCCAGTTTTCCCTCCGCTTAACCATTTCATTACTGACGGTCAATCGGTGTCTAATGTTGGGAGTTTGGCTGAGGCTTATTTACCCTTTATACGGGTGGATGGCCTGACGACAGGGCTCAGGACAGGTGTGCATTTGTGAATCTATGAATTGGAAATGGGGGACCCTGATGTAGACAGGACAAACGTTTTTCTCTGGTCTGCATCCCCTTAACAATTGTGTGTATTGGGCTAGCCCATTCTGCAATATGTTAATAAAGTTTTCGTTCATTCATTAATTTATCCCTTACACGGGTGCACAGGTGTGCCGCAGTGGAGGTTATTGCATGACTACTAGTGGAGCAGTGCTTCACTAGTAATAGACTTTGGTCAGCAGCCGCCACTGGTGTTCCGTGCTTAGAGAAGCAGGTGGCATCGGTCCTTTGCCCTGACATGGTAGAACAGTATCCCGCCCGGCCAACGCCAAGAGGCGAGTCGGCCCGGCAGGTGGCTGAGTGGGCTGATGAAGCTTATACCGCAGCAGTACAGAATTTAGCAGCAACTACTAACATTGCTCAATTGGCTGCTTTTCTGTCAAAAATGGTATCGGTGGTGGGGCCTTAGGGCCAGTCGACATCAAAACAATCGCGCAAGGTTTTGAGGTTATTCAGCTTTTGACCCAGCTGCAAGCTATAACCGCAGGGAGGGCTAGGATGCTGTCAACGCTTGTTCACAGGCATCTTTGGTTGGACCAATCTCCCCTTGAGGAGGGGAGGGGTCTCCTCCTCAGGGCTCCCCTCTCCGCGGATGGACCTTTGGTCTGTCCATGGAGGCGTGGGCGGTATTTGACCGGGGCTCCACGCCGCCCCACACCACACAGCCAGAGGTGAGAGCACAGCCTTGCCAGCGGCTGTGGCGAGGCCCCCGGCCAGCGGCCATGTGTCCCCCGCCTGAGATGACCTGGACACAAAGAGAACAGGTGGTCACGGTGCCGACAGCTTTGGCGGCCGAGGGATCGGCTATATTAGATGCGCACGCCCTGAAAAACCGTCGCCATCTAGCTGTGTCTAGCACGCTCTCCGGTTACTCCCCCCCGCTACACTATGGGACTCAAGGCTCTGATTTGTCGCCTTTGGCTGCGGGCCGCGTTCTTCCAGTGAAGCGCAAGCGGCCCCGCATATCGCTTCTCATGGAGACAGGGGCTGACACCCAGTTGCTAGCTAGGCCTGTGTCTGTCTATGAGAATGCTGTGCTGTCAGGAGGCTCCCACGCCACACGTCCTGCGTCTGTGTTTGGTGAGCCTGGTGTTGTATCTGTTGACGGAGCAGGGTTCCCTGTATCTAAAACATTTAGTCAGAGGGGGAATCCTAGGCCCAGGAGGTCACAGCGTGGGTTCCCCCAGCCACGCCCTCGCCAGGCCGGGTATTATGTTAGTGCCTCCCCCGGCCGGACGTCCGGCGGTGGTCAGTCAGGCACGCGTAATTTGGGTGGTAGTAATATCACTACAGGGCTACGGTGTGTAGGGACTCACCCTATCGGGCAGCGTGGGGACCACACACCATGCATGTCCAGCTGCAGAGCAGGCTGTCCTCAGCAAGCTAAGCCGGGAAGATGCTCAGCGGGGGAGCCTATGTCACCAGGGGTGATGGCCGCTCCCCCCGTATCAGACCGCCCTTTTCTGTCGGGGTCCCCCCCTTGGGTGCTGTAGGTGCCTAAATGCCTAGTCTGGTAATTAGGAGTAATTTCAGTTAATAACAGTTTTTATACCTCTCTCTCTCTTTACCTAGAATAAACTTTGTTAATCTCGCTCTATATATAATTAGGAAACAAGAAAGTGTAACCCGAGTTGGACATTAAATAGTTAATACTACGTCGTGGTCAGTGCTTTCTTGTGCGTGGATGTGGAACGGGAGGATTCAAAGTTTGAGAGCGTCTGAAGCTTATGGCATCAACGAGTTTTGGAAACTACAGGTGCGATTGCCTCGTTGGTAGAGTCAGGGTGCGATATCCCGGCTCTGCGAGACACCCTGCTCGCGCGGTTGGCGAGACCAGGGTTGACAACACACCGCGGGAGGGACCGGGCCACCTATCTACAATTCCTAGCGGACCAGTTGGCGGCGGGGGCGCTTTTGAATTTTTACCACGTATGGCTACGGTAGTGCCATATGTCGGTGTGGATGGAGAGAACGCTGAGGGCGGCGCTTGTGTTACAGTTTGCACACCCCCGCCCTCCGTTTTTGGGTTTGGTACAGACTCTATTGTCAGAGTCCGCGGCAGTGACAGCCCTGGCCGAAGAGATTCGTTCTGGCGGTGAGTGGCGTTTACTCCTGATATTCTCTGGTGCCCGAGAAATCGGGGGGGGGGGGGGGGGGGGGGGAATGTTGACCATCACCCACCTGTTAAGCGCTGTCAGCTGTCGTTGAGATAATACAGCAGAGATAAACCTTGAGCGTTACCGTACTGTTGGAACAAAAAGTTATGGTAGGTGCGTGGTAACGGTAGTGTTAGCTGGGAGAGTCGGATAACCAGCAAGCCTTGTACTTAGCTTAATCAGGCTCAGGGCCTGTTATACCCTGATTCACGTAGACAGCTCCGCCGAGGAGGGTCCATCCACCTCGGCCGGGTAGGCCATCCAGGACCAGGCCTGTTACACCCCGATTCCCATAGCCATAGCTCAGATATTGCATCCTCTACCTCGGTCCTCTAGGTCGGTCACCTTCTGTTCACAAACAAGCATCCCGTCCTCCATAGCTGAGACACCGGTGGAGTTGGACTCAAAGTTAGTCTTAACCGTGATTATCTACTCTTCCATTCCCGAGAGCTAGGTCACGCTTGCCAGCTCTGCTTGGAACGAGTCCAATCTGTTAGTTAGCTTCAGCGTGCTAGCTTCAAGTTCCTCACGGAATAAAGTTCTGATAAAATCTCTGTCTTCCTCATTTAACGTTCCAGTCGGGTTCGGTATCTGTTTGGACATCCTTACGATGTGTGCTATGAGCGTATGGCGTGAAATTAACGTCGTTATAATGATTAATGTGAAGTAGTCGCAGAGCTCGAAAAAATCACGCAGCCATCCGACCTGAGCGGAAACCGGAACATACAGTATTGTTTGTGATACAAAAAGAGTCTAAAAAAGAGAGTATATACATTTGATGAAGAAACTGTACATTGGAGGTGGTTGGGTGGGTGGGGTGGGGGGGTTGGGTAGGTGGGGTGGGGGGGTAACTGTACATTGGATTATCAACGAAACCTTACTTGGTCCCAAGGAGAGGGTCTTGTGTATTATTGGGTTAGGACATTTACAGGGGCCAGTTTCAAATTGCAGTCTCCCCGCAGGGGCTCTTTGAGAGAGGTTTTGAAAGTGGGTAGTGATTTACATTCCTTTACAGCTGTGGGTAGGGCGTTCCACATCGATGTGGCATAATTGCGAAACGTGTTTAGTCCCTTGTTTGAGCCGAATCTGGGTTTAACATGATTTGTGGAGCTCCCTCACATTAGGTATGATTGCTTCGTAACATGCCTGAGTACGAGCCTCTCCCCACTCCCCACAGACCAGTTTTCACACTCGTCATGTTGTTCCGTACCTGAGTACACTTGAGTTCAATGTTGTTCAATGATGAACCGTAACCTGAGTACACATGAACCGTACCTGAGTACACTTGAGTTCAATGTTGTTCAATGGTGAACCGTACCTGAGTACACATGAACCGTACCTGAGTACACTTGAGTTCAATGTTGTTCAATGGTGAACCGTACCTGAGTACACATGAACCGTACCTGAGTACACTTGAGTTCAATGTTGTTCAATGGTGAACCGTACCTGAGTACACATGAACCGTACCTGAGTACACTTGAGTTCAATGTTGTTCAATGGTGAACCGTACCTGAGTACACATGAACCGTACCTGAGTACACTTGAGTTCAATGTTGTTCAATGGTGAACCGTACCTGAGTACACATGAACCGTACCCTGAGTACACATGAACCGTACCCTGAGTACACATGAACCGTACCTGAGTACACATGAACCGTACCCTGAGTACACATGAACCGTACCCTGAATACACGTGAACCGTACCCTGAGTACACGTGAACCGTACCCTGAGTACACATGAACCGTACCCTGAGTACACATGAACCGTACCCTGAGTACACATGAACCGTACCCTGAGTACACATGAACCGTACCCTGAGTACAAATGAACCATACCCTGAGTACACATGAACCGTACCCTGAGTACACATGAACCGTACCCTGAGTACACATGAACCGTACCCTGAGTACACATGAACCGTACCTTGAGTACACATGAACCGTACCTGAGTACACGTGAACCGTACCCTGAGTACACATGAACCGTACCCTGAGTACACATGAACCGTACCCTGAGTACACATGAACCGTACCCTGAGTACACATGAACCGTACCCTGAGTACACGTGAACCGTACCCTGAGTACACATGAACCGTACCCTGAGTACACATGAACCGTACCCTGAGTACACGTGAACCGTACCCTGAGTACACATGAACCGTACCCTGAGTACACATGTACCGTACCCTGAGTACACACGAACCGTACCCTGAGTACACGTGAACCGTACCCTGAGTACACATGAACCGTACCTGAGTACACGTGAACCGTACCCTGAGTACACATGAACCGTACCCTGAGTACACATGAACCGTACCCTGAGTACACATGAACCGTACCCTGAGTACACATGAACCGTACCCTGAGTACACATGAACCGTACCCTGAGTTCACGTGAACCGTACCCTGAGTACACATGAACTGTACCCTGAGTACACATGAACCGTACCCTGAGTACACATGAACCGTACCCTGAGTACACGTGAACCATACCCTGAGTACACATGTGTACACATTGTGTCACGTTCTGCACAAATAACAATCTGTTTACGTCATGCCTCTTAGAGGAGTTAACCATTAATAACTATCTGTATATTAAAAATTCCTGCACCAGAATGCAGGAAATGAAGTCTTTGTAACAAGAAATTTCCTGGTGGGGGAACCCCAGACCCCCCGCTTAAAAGGTGACCTGACTGGGGCTATATTTCGCACTATATTTCCTGGCCTGAATGATTTCCCCAGTCCGGCCCTTGTTAAAAGCCTCCAATGCTTATTAGTGTGTGTGCGTTTGAACGTTTGCATGTTTCAACCATACATTTCCATTAATAAAAATAAAAAAAATAAAAGAAATTAAAAAATTGTTTGATGTCTGATTTATTTTTTTACCTCCTATAATAGTGGGGGTCGCGGCTCTCTGACACCGTTATTTTGGGGGTCGCGGCCTGAAAAATGTATATGTGTCCTCTGCATTAGAGGACACATATACATATTTACATATGTTTACATTTTGTCATTTAGCTGATGCTTTTATCCAAAGCGACTTACAAGTCCTGTACAACAAGTCAGCAGGAAGGGTACAACTCTTTCAGCTGAGTAACAATGCAGTGTTGAATGCATAGTAGTAGAGCCATATTAGTATATTAGGAAGAGTGCATGATAGTAGAAGACAGTAAGAAGTACGGGTGGGGGAAAAAATCGATACGTAGTAGTATCGTGATACTTTGTGTGGCGATACAGCGACGCCAAGTATTGATATTTAATTTCTTATTAAAAAAAGATGATTATTTATAAAAAAAATTGTATAAGGAAGTTGCATTGTTCATTTCAATACCCGTAATAGTACAGTAGTCCACACACGCACACATGTGCATTCAGTTAAGTTGGAATATGACTGTAATACAAACAGTTCAGTTTGTCAGGTACATGCAACACAGATTACAGTGTTTACATCTGTCTGCTTGAGAAAATACCATGTTCTGCAATAAAAATGATTGAAGTGAGATGAACAGACTGAACTTTATTTGATTAGATAAAACATGTTGACAAAGTTTTACTTTGCAGTTGAAAAAAGGTAATAAATCACAATATATCGCAATATTAATATCGCAATACTCAGCATATCGCAATATATTTAGTATCGCAATACTATCGTATCGTGACTCAAGTATCGTGATAGTATCGTATCGTGAGGCCTCTGGTGATTCCCATCCCTAGTAAGAAGGTTATTGCATTTTTTACATTTTGTTATTTCATTTCAAATATTGATTGAAGAAGTGTGTCTTTATTCGATGGTGAAAAATTGGTAGAGTTTTGGCTGTCCTAACTGTCCTAACTGCACGCACGCGCACGCACGCACGCACGCACGCACGCACGCACGCACGCACGCACGCACGCACACACACACACACACACACACACACACACACACACACACACACACACACACACACACACACACACACACACACACACACACACACACACACACACACACACACACACACACACACACACACACACACACACACACACACACACACACACACACACACACACACACACACACACACACAATCACACTAAACAGGACAACAATTGAAGTTATGGGGTTGTTCATCAATCTCCTTGTAAATGTCTCTCCTCTCTCTTCTCATCACTTCTCTCCTCTCTCTCTTCTCTCCTCATCACTTCTCCTCCTCTCCACTCATCTCACCCTACCTCTTCAATTCTGCTATTCTCTCCTTCTCACCCCCCCCCCCCCTATTCTATGGCCCTCCCCTCCTGAAACTATTAACAAAAAATATGCGAGCCAGTTTTTACTAAAAAATAAATAGATGGAGAGATAGAGATATAGATGGGGACTGGGGAGGAAGTTATTAGGAGGAGTGAAAGAAAAGAGAAAGAGAGTTGTTTGAAAAGATAAAGAGAAGAAGAACCACAGAGATGGAGAGATTTCTAAAAAGAGAGAGAGAGAAAAGAGAAAGTAGTGAGAGGTGGTGGGACTATTGTCTCTCTGTGGAAGCACAGACCACTATCCTCCTGCTGCCGTGATCAGTCAAATCACTCCACTGTGGTTTAGGTTTAGATTTAGGTTTAGGTTTACATTATTTGTTCATTCATGTACATTTTTTAAACGCACCCAATTTGAGCCAAAAGGCTAAGTTCCATTGGTAGTCCCGCTGCCAGAAGGTACAGGCTAAAATCCTATAGTAAAAAAGGGTTAGCGATACAAACAGAATATAAGCGAGATAAATAACATTAAAATAAAAACACAAACAAAAGCACATATAGTAGGACATACGATAGGGATACAGGGCACAATACAGTCATGGACACAAGGACAGAGCACATCATGACAGATTAGATGGCTGCCCAGGCATAGACAAACGCATACACCATCCTGCTTTCCACATCAAACTAGCTGGTAAAGGTAAACCTGAACATCAACTTTCAATTAATTTGTCCTTTAATTTCCTCTGTGTTAAATAATAAATATTTCAAATGTTTTATTTTAGGCCAAAACAGTCCTTTTTAAATTAGATTAGATTCAAATGTATTGTCATCATGCAGCACAAGTACAGTACAAAAATATGTTTGGCATCTAACCAGAGTGCAAAGGTAACAGCAAAGTGCAATAGTACACAATGTACAGTTGATTAAACTGGAATATATATAAATGAGTACTACTGAGCTAGTTTGATTATGTATGCAAGGCACTTAACCCCCAACTGTTCCAGTGGAGTTGCTCGGTGGTCAACAGTGTCAGACTGGTTGTACTGGGCAGCTCCTAGTGGTCAACAGTGTCAGACTGGTTGTACTGGGCAGCTCCTACTGGTCAACAGTGTCAGGGTGTGGTTGTACTGGGCAGCTCCTAGTGGTCAACAGTGTCAGACTGTGGTTGTACTGGGCAGCTCCTAGTGGTCAACAGTGTCAGACTGGTTGTACTGGGCAGCTCCTAGTGGTCAACAGTGTCAGGGTGTGGTTGTACTGGGCAGCTCCTAGTGGTCAACAGTGTCAGACTGTGGTTGTACTGGGCAGCTCCTAGTGGTCAACAGTGTCCGACTGTGGTTGTACTGGGCAGCTCCTAGTGGTCAACAGTGTCAGACTGTGGTTGTACTGGGCAGCTATTAGTGGTCAACAGTGTCAGACTGGTTGTACTGGGCAGATCCTAGTGGTCAACAGTGTCAGACTGTGGTTGTACTGGGCAGCTCCTAGTGGTCAACAGTGTCAGCCTGTGGTTGTACTGGGCAGCTCCTAGTGGTCAACAGTGTCAGTCTGGTTGTACTGGGCAGCGCCTAGTGGTCAACAGTGTCAGACTGTGGTTGTACTGGGCAGCTCCTAGTGGTCAACAGTGTCAGACTGTGTTTGTACTGGGCAGCTCCTAGTGGTCAACAGTGTCAGACTGTGGTTGTACTCGGCAGCTCCTAGTGGTCAACAGTGTCAGACTGGTTGTACTGGGAAGCTCTTAGTGGTCAACAGTGTCAGACTGAGACTGGTTCCACTGGGCAGCTCCTAGTGGTCAACAGTGTCAGACTGGTTGTACTGGGCAGCTCCTAGTGGTCAACAGTGTCAGACTGGTTGTACTGGGCAGCTCCTAGTGGTCAACAGTGTCAGACTGGTTGTACTGGGAAGCTCCTAGTGGTCAACAGTGTCAGACTGTGGTTGTACTGGGCAGCTCCTAGTGGTCAACAGTGTCAGACTGGTTGTACTGGGAAGCTCTTAGTGGTCAACAGTGTCAGACTGAGACTGGTTCCACTGGGCAGCTCCTAGTGGTCAACAGTGTCAGACTGGTTGTACTGGGAAGCTCCTAGTGGTCAACAGTGTCAGACTGATACTGGTTGTACTGGGCAGCTCCTAGTGGTCAACAGTGTCAGACTGGTTGTACTGGGCAGCTCCTAGTGGTCAACAGTGTCAGACTGAGACTGGTTGTACTGGGCACACAGTCCTCATATCCCTCCTAGTTACACATATACACACAGTCCTCATATCCCTCCTAGTTACACATACACACACAGTCCTCATATCCCTCCTAGTTACACATATACACAGTCCTCATATCCCTCCTAGTTACACACACACACAGTCCTCATATCCCTCCTAGTTACACATACACACAGTGACCTCATATCACTCCTAGTTACACATACACACAGTCCTCATATCCCTCCTAGTTACACATACACACAGTGCTCATATCCCTCCTAGTTACACATACACACAGTCCTCATATCCCTCCTAGTTACACATATACACAGTCCTCATATCCCTCCTAGTTACACATACACACAGTCCCCCACACATATACATTTCATCAGAGAGGTCAGAATGCAGGGTACCCCGCAGTGCAATGCCCCTGGATCAGTTGTGGGGTCCGGTGCCTTGCTCAACTACTAACATTATCAATCCCCACGCGTTGCCCGTTCCCCCGAAAAAGTTAAATGCAGATGACAATTTCCTGGCATAATCACCTCACACCTCAGGGCAAGGCTCTGTGGCATAGAAACCCTTGTTGTAGCGTTGGTAACAGCATTCTCCAGTAGAGTATGAAGAGTAACTTTTACAGTTTATAGCCCTGTTGTCCTGTGTCTCTCCCTCTTCTCTCTCTTTCCTGCCCTTTCATACACACCCTGCCTGCCTGCCTGCCTGCCTGCCTGCCTGCCTGCCTGCCTGCCTGCCTGCCTGCCTGCCTGCCTGCCTGCCTGCCTGCCTGCCTGCCTGCCTGCCTGCCTGCCTGCCTGCCTGCCTGCCTCTCTCTCTCTCTCTCTCTCTCTCTCTCTCTCTCTCTCTCAGACAGAAGATAGGAGACAAACTATGGAAGATAGAAAGAGAGAGAGAGATAGAGAGAGAGAGAGAGAGAGAGAGAGAGAGGGAGAGAGAGAGAGAGTAAGAGGGAGAGGAAGACAGAGAAAGAGAGAGAGAGGAAGAGAGAGAAAGGAAGAGAGAGGGAGTGATAGACAGGAAGTGAGAGAGACAGAGAGAGAGTGAGGGAGAGTGAGAAAGAGATGGAGAGAGAGAGGAAGAGAGAGAGAGTCTCATCCGTTCCTCCCTCCCCAACACCCTGGACCCCCTGCAATTTGCATACCGCCCCAACAGGTCAATGGAGGACACCCATAGCCCATGTGCTGCACACGGTAAATGGTAATGGCTGCATTTATATAGCGCTTTTATCCAAAGCGCTTTACAATTTGTTCCTCACATTTTACCCATTCACTCATTTACATAATTTACATTCACATTTAGTCATTTAGCTGACGCAGCGACTTACAAGTTCTGTACGACAAGTCATCAGGAAGGGCACATCTCTATCAGCTGAGTAACAAGTGCATGACAGTAAGGTTAGTTAGGGTTAGAATATTATTATTATAATATTTTTTTTCATTTCAGATAATGGTTGAAGAAGTGCGTCTTTAGTCGACACATTCACACACCGACGGCGGAGCGAGGCGACGATGCAAGGTGCCAACCTGCTCATCAGGAGCAGTTAGGGGTTAAGTGTCTTGCTCAATGGCACTTCGACACTGCCCGGGAGGAGCAGGAATCGAACCGTGAAACCTCCGGATTACCAGACGACTGCTCTACTTCCCGACCCACTGTCACCCCCACGGCAGCATCACACCTGGACAAGAGGCAGGGGAACTATGTGATAATGCTGTTCATTGACTACAGCTCAGCATTCAACACCATAGTCCCCTCCTCAGGTCTCAGAGACCTGGACTTGAACTACGACCTCAGCCAGTGGGTCTTGGACTTCCTGACAGCAAGACCCCGAGTGGTGAGAGGAGGTAACGGCACCTCCTCATCCATCACTTTCAATACAGGTGCCCCCCAGGGCTGTGTTCTGAGCCCCCTCCTATACTCGCTGTACATGCATGACTGTGTGGCAAAGCATTACAGCAACCAGTGCATGTGAGCGGATGGGAGCGTGAGCGGCGCGGGGAGCGGAGCGGGCGGTTTTGACGTGAGCGAGGAGTGGGTTTTAAAATGGGTCGGCACGAGGTCCGGAGCGAGAGTTCTCCTCCGCTCCAATCCACTCCGGGCCGCTCACACAGTGGTTTAACACTGATGTAATAATATACATGTAGTACAATGCCAAAGCAACAGATGGCGATGTACAAACATGAAGGCCATTTTAAACCAATAAGAATTGAGAAGGGTGAACCAGTGATATCCTGTTCAGGCTTTGTCACTCACAGGATGTTAGAAAAAGTTTTGACGCCATTGTTGTTGTCGTTAGCTTACATGCTAACGTTAATGGCAGCGACCATAGCATTGTGGCTAGGCTAGCTATCATCGCTTAATAGAGCTAGTGAATGGATAAACAACGTTATTTAACATTGCAGAATGGGTACAATTACAATGCGGCTCAATACAAACAATTGTTAAGGGGCCCAGGGGGTGTAGACTGTTTGAGCTAATTTACACCATGCTCCAAAAAAAATTAAAAATCTGCCGAGCGATGTGCCGCGGGGAGCGGGGAGCACTCGATTCAAGGTGAGCGGTGAGCGAGCGGAGAGAGCGACTTGGGGGCGGGGTCAACATGAGCGATTAGCGGAGCGGACCAAGCTTTAAAGAGCGAAGAGCGGATTTCTCCCCCGCGCCGATCCGCTCACGTGGCCTGACAGCAACAGAATCATCAAGTTTGCTGATAACACAGCTGTGGTGGGCCTGATCTGTGCAAACGACGAGAAAGCCTACCTGGGAGAGGTGGAGAACCTGGCGCTGTGGTGCCGGAAGAACAGCCTCGTCTCCCTGAACGTCAGCAAAACCAAAAAGATGATTGTGGATTTTGGATACACAGGAGAGGTCCCCCTCAGCATCTATGGGGCACCGGTCAAGAGAGTGAACAATTTAAATGACCTCAGAGTCCACATATCCAAGGACTTGACATGGAACACACACATAGACTGTGTAGTGAAGAAGGCACGACAAAACTGTGAATTAAATCGACTGTAAGTACAGTTAATTTTTTATCATGTAAATTGCTCCGTAATTTTTCATCAGATTGCAATTTTTTTGTTAGATGTTCACAGAAAGGTAGAGAAACTAACTGCGTTCTATTTTATTCCAATAACGTTCAGGTTTGTTCGACCCGTGAGATATGATCTTGAAAATAACGAGAGAGAGAAAAGCTTCACGCTAGAAGTTTACAGGGGCTGTCCTGAGCTGGGAAGTGTAGTTATTTTAAATTCTAAAGCCCATCGAAAGCCCTGGGTCTCTTCTCTCAAAAGACTACACTCAGGTTAGGTTGTGCCAAGTCCTCACATCAATAAGTGCCTTTTTCCGACTCGATGCGCTGATATTTCTATAAACTCATATTTCACTAATAACACTTAAAATCATTGGTAAACCAACGTAGTGCTGTTTTGACAGGGTTAAGGTCTTTACTATTGGCTACATTTGAAAAAGAAACGCAATATTAATTAATACGTTCTGTATTGATGGATTTATGGAGTGATATCAATCTCGTACCGGATCGCTCGGGCTTAACACATTGGGTGCCACGCCCTTTTCGGGCCCCATCTATTCACTGCCACGCTTTAAAAGATAGGAGGCCGACACCTTGTTTGTAGAGCTATAACTATATTCTATATTATAGCTATGGATACAATACTATGGTCATTTGACAGTCACTTTCTTCCGGCACCCAAAGTGTTAAGAGGTTAAGAGTCAGACATTTCTAACAGTTCTCAAGGTCTGCCGCCGTTAGTTCTCCAGCTGCTGGCAGGAGTCCATGGCCCCAGTTGTGGAGCAGGATTGCCACTGGTGCTCTTCATCTTGGCTAGCTCCTCATATAGGGGATGAGTCTGTGGCTGAATGTTCTCCTCCTCTTGGCTAGCTTTTCCTAGATGGGATGAGTCTGTGGCTGAACATGCTCCTCATCTAGGCTCATACTGTAGACTCAGATTCACATCTGTATTAACACATCTGTGAGTGAGAGAGTGAGATTTGTTGGTCTAGGTTCCTGAGCCTCACAGAAGTAATGGCAATAGGGTAACATGAAGCAATAGAAGTAGTATAAAATAGCAGCATATTAAATAACTTTGAAGTAGCATTGAAAAATATGCTGTATGAATATAATAGAAAAATATAGTTCAATGATAATGATGTGGATACAGTGTGTGTATATAGCTATCTCTTCATAATTAATATAAATGGACTGTATTTATATAACAGCTTTTATCCAAAGCGCTTTACAACTTATGCATCACATTCACCCATTCACTCACACATTCACACACCGATGGTGGAGGCAACCATGTAAGATGCCAACATGCTCATTGGGAGTGTTTTGCTCAAGGACACCTCAACACACTGCCGGGAGCAGCCGGAATCAAACCAGGAACCGTCAGATTACCAGAAGACCACTCTACCTCCTGAGCCACTGTCGCCCCTAATATGAAATAGACTGCTATGAACGCTAGCCTATATTGAACAGGTAACGTTTTGAAATGTCAACAATGCTAATGTTGAGACCAAACACACTAGGATGTCTTCATGCCAGATTAGCTGCAGCCTCAACCCTTAAATCCCAGGACTCAGATGCGTCACTAATGATAGATATGACACTCATCACTGTGTCCTTTATGAGAAGGCTGGTTGGCCCTCCTCGTTTCTTTCTTTATTAGTAAAATCGCTCCCAAACAGCAAACGTCGGTACAAAGAGGTAAATAACAGAAGCAGCCTCTGGATGACATCATTAGTGTGACTGTGTTGAGTGACCCACGGGGGGTCATGGAATTGACTAAAAGCATGAAACAAAATGCCAACTTTCAATTCAAGTAGAGAAATTAGACTCAGCAAGTCTGTCTAGTGAATGTGCCCAACAAGCCAGCAGCTATTTGTGTCAAATATTGCTTAGCAACACACTGATTTAGATCCAGGATGAAAACAGGTTCACAGTTTCAGAATCTCAATAATGTCACAAGTTTTTATTCAAACCACAGTCGACAAGCAAACAGATTCACAGAACACTAGACATATTCCAACAAGATATGTGCATGTGTATGTTTTTGTTTGTTTGTGTGTGTATTTTGTTTGTTTGTCTGTGTGTGTGTGTGTGTGTGTGCTTGTGTTTGTGTGTGTGCTTGTGTTTGTGTGTGTGTGTGTGTGTGTGTGTGTGTGTGTGTGTGTGTGTGTGTGTGTGTGTGTGTGCATGTGCGTGTGTGTGTGTGTGTGTGTGTGTGTGTGTGTGTGTGTGTGTGTGTGTGTGTGTGTGTGTGTGTGTGTGTGTGTGTGTGTGTGTGTGTGTGTGTGTGTGTGTGTGTGTGTGTGTGTGTGTGTGTGTGTGTGTGTGTGTGTGTGTGTGTACCAGCTCTCTCCCTCTCTCCCCTGGGACTGGTTGCCATGGGGACAGTGATAAGGGTTCTAACTCAATAATTCATGAGGAGGCTGATAACTACCCCCCCCCCCCCCCCACACACACACACACACACACACACACACACACACACACACACACACACATACATACATACATACATACATACATACATACATACATACATACATACATACATACATACATACATACATACATACATACATACATACATACATACATACATACATACATACATACATACATACATACATACATACATACATACATACATACATACATACATACATACATACATACATACATACATACATACATACATACATACATACATACATACATACATACATACATACATACATACATACATACATACATACATACATACATACATACATACATACATACATACATACATACATACATACATACATACATACATACATACATACATACATACATACATACACATGCATACATACATACATACATACATACATACATACATACAACATACATACAACATACATACATACATACATACATACATACATACATACATACATACATACATACATACATACATACATACATACATACATACATACATACATACATACATACATACATACATACATACATACATACATACATACATACATACATACATACATACATACATACATACATACACACACATGGGCAAACACATGGGCAGACTCCTACCCACACACACAGAGGTGAGGAGAACACACAAACACAACACAATAAGACAAATACACACACACACACACACACACATACATACAGGAAAAAATACCAAATGCAAACAGCAGATAGGCTATAATAGCAGACATGCACTCACACAAACTGGGACATTTAAATGCAGAAAGAGACAGAGGCATCCACGTGTGACAGCAAGCATATGCTCGTTTGCACCGTCTATGTTCTACAAAGACTGTTTCTACTGCTCTCTGGCACACACACACACACACACACACACACACACACACACACACACACACACACACACACACACACACACACACACACACACACACACACACACACACACACACACACACGAAGAACAGAGCAGTTATCTGAGAAGAAACTTCTGTTTTATAATGAGAGCAGCAGTGTGTAGTATCTCCAGCTGTGTGTGTGTGTTCTGTACCAGTTCCAACAGCATTTAAATAATGGTGTTACATCATGGATGAGTGGCTTAATTATAACCTGATCACTATTAGCTTATAAATTAGTGTTCCACAGGGCAGCGTGCACGTTATGTGTGCAGTTCCACAGGGCAGCGTGCTCGTAACGTGTGCTGTTGCACAGGGCAGCGTGCACGTTATGTGTGCAGTTCCACAGGGCAGCGTGCTCGTAATGTGTGCTGTTCCACAGGGCAGCGTGCTCGTAACGTGTGCTGTTCCACAGGGCAGCGTGCTCGTTAAGTGTGCTGTTCCACAGGGCAGCGTGCTCGTTAAGTGTGCTGTTCCACAGGGCAGCGTGCTCGTTAAGTGTGCTGTTCCACAGGGCAGCGTGCTCGTTAAGTGTGCTGTTCCACAGGGCAGCGTGCTCGTTAAGTGTGCTGTTCCACAGGGCAGCGTGCTCGTTAAGTGTGCTGTTCCACAGGGCAGCGTGCTCGTTAAGTGTGCTGTTCCACAGGGCAGCGTGCTCGTTAAGTGTGCTGTTCCACAGGGCAGCGTGCTCGTAACGTGTGCTGTTCCACATGGCAGCGTGCTCGTAACGTGTGCTGTTCCACATGGGCAGCCTGCTCGTTATGTGTGGTGATCCACAGGGCAGTGCGCTCTGACCCTTACTGCTCCTGTGTCATACGTTGAATTATGAAAATGTTTGAAGAAGATGTGCTAATTTGAATCTTGTAAAAGTGTTTTTTTTTTTTCAGTTTGCTTTAAAGGAACACTCCAACATTTTGGGAAATTTGATTACCATCTTTTCCGGACATGGCCGGTTAGCCTTCGGGAGAGGTGTTAGTTGGACAATTTCCGGTGTCAAGCCAAATAGTGCAATAAGAGGGCATGGGTCAATATTCATAAAAAATATGTCTGAATAAGATTTAAAAATGGAAGTCCAGAAAGGGGCCAGTACTGGACAATGCCAAAACATATGAATAAGTGAGCCAGGGACTTGGTGACACCGGTCGCATGTGGGATCCATGCCAGGATTTATCTTCGCCAGTCTAGTCTTTGACCAATATAGACGGTGGAGGAGCTTGAACTGTATCAGTGAATGGCGGGCACATATTGAAGAAGAGTGTATTCGGGCAAGAGCATTTTCCCATTCTTTATCTGTAAATTGATGATTTAGATCGGACTCCTAGTTTTGTCTTATAGCCAATACTGAGGAGGGTAGGGATAGGGATATGATGTTATATAGTTTAGATATTGAGCCTTTGATTACAACCTTCACCTCCAAGATGCGATCGATCAAAGTTTTTGGGGGTGTATGGGGGAACTGGTCAAATTTGCTCTTAACAAAATCACGTATCTGTAGATATCTGAAAAAAATAGTTTTTGGTAAGTTAAACTTTAGGGACAGTTGTGTGAAAGACATAAATGAACTGTCTTGGTACAAATCATAAATGTTCAGAATGCCCTTCTTAAACCAGTTGCTGAAGGTTTCATCCACCATAGAGGGAGGGAAAAGGACGTTTTTGTGGACAGGTGACGACTGTGACATGGCGTGGAGACCAAAGTGTTTTCTGAACTGGGACCAGATCCGGAGGGAGTGTTGTACTAAGAGGTTGTTGGTATACTGGGCGGTTGTGACTGGGAGCGAAGAGCAGACTAAGGATTGCAAAGATGTTCTAGAACAAGATGCCCTTTCCATGTCCACCCATGCCGGTACCCACTGACAGAGTCCGTAGTGGGAGTGACTCCAGTAGAGAATGCTGTGAATATTTGCAGCCCAATAGTAGACCAAGAAATTGGGTAGTGCGAAGCCTCCCTGCGATTTAGGCTTCTGGAGGGCCATTTTATTTATTCGGACTGGGCGTTTGTTCCAAATAAAATCTGATATTGCCTTGTCGAGGGCTTTGAAAAATGACTTTGGAATAAAGGTTGGAATATTTTGAAATAAGTACAGACATTTCGTTAATGTGTTCATTTTCACAGTGTAGACAGAACACTTTTCTTTCTATTTATTTCTATTCTTGTGGATAGAGGTAAGAACCCATGCACGCACGCACACACACACGCACACACACACACATGCGCGCGCACACACACACACACACACACACACACACACACACACACACACACACACACACACACACACACACACACACACACACACACACACACACACACACACAATTACCTCTTGCACATCTTTCAGAGTAGTGGGGTAGTTGCAGATTCATGGCCAGTTTTTTAATTTGATTTCGATCACATTAACCTACTGGCATCACACTTTATTACTGAGTAAGAAATCATTACACACACACACACACACACACACACACACACACACACACACGCGCACACACACACACACACACACACACACACACACACACACACACACACACACACACACACACACACACACACACACACACACACACACACACACACACACACACACACACACACACACACACGCACACACACACACACACACACACAGTGGTGGGTCACAGATAATCAATACGTTTAAATATGCTACTTTACCTCTGTGGAGGCTCTCTATTATACATTAACCAACAGCAACAAATATACTTGTGTGTGTATGTATGCAGGGCCGGATTAACGACCGGGCCGTCCGGGCCGCGGCCCGTGGGCCTCTAGTGATGAGGGGCCTAAAAAATATATATATATTTCTTTTTACATTTTTTATTTTTTATTTTTTTGGAGGCCCCTCGTCACTAGAGGCCCCAACATTTTTTTTAATTTTTTTTTAACTTTAATTTTAATTTTTTTTTGAAGGCCCCTCGTCACTAGAGGCCTTTTGGAGGCCCCTCGTCACAAGAGGCCCCAAATTAGTATTATTATTTTTTTAACTTTTATTTTTTATTTTTTTGGAGGCCCCTCGTCACTAGAGGCCTTTTGGAGGCCCCTCGTCACTAGAGGCCCCAAATATTAGTTTATTTTTTTTTAACTTTTATTTAAAAACATTTTGGAGGCCCCTCGTCACTAGAGGCCCCACATTTTATTTTTATTTGTTTTCTTATTTTGGAGATCGATGTAATACTGTGACACTGAAATGAAAACATATTTCATCAACAAAAATATTTAGTCAACAAAAATATTTCATCAACTAAAATATACACTACGGCACACCCTGCAAGTGGCTAATCTTGAGTATTTTTTCTCCTCTTCATAAGAGTTTGAGGTTTTCCGTTTGAGGTAAAAACAGCAATAAAAAGTCAAAACTTGCATCTCCACATCCCAGCCGCGTCTCTACATTTCGTAGCTCCAGTTCTGCAGACCCCTCTCTGATTGGTTGAACTCCATTTCTGCAGACCCCTCTCTGATTGGTTGAGCGAAGCCCCTCTCTGATTGGTTGAGCGAAGCCACTCTCTGATTGGTTGAGCGAAGCCCCTCTCTAAGGTGCGCGTAAGGTTACTTGTTTTATTGCACAATGTCGTTCTATTGACAGGACCTAAATAACTTATGTACATATACCGATATGCCCTACTCTGTTTACTTGTTTTATTGCACAATGACGTTCTATTGACAGGACCTAAATAACGTATGTACATATACCGATATGCCCTACTCTGTTTACTTGTTTTATTGCACAATGTCGTTCTATTGGATTCTATTATATGTTATTACTATTGTATTATGCACATCGTTGCGGGCAAGACCACCCGCATTTCATTGTAAACTTGTATGCAAATAAACAACTTGTGACAAATAAAACTCTTGACTTGACTTGACCACCAGCCTCTCTCTCTTAAGGCATTAACTGGGTTAATTAATCTAAATGTTATATTGTAACTGTAACTGAGGGGTACAATTCCCTGACTGTATTAATAAGTATGGTATCATTAAACCACTACTGTCTTATGTACATTACTACTGGCCATACAGTACACAGGTATATGATATGAACACCTCCACAATGACACGGTTCCACAACAAATCTTGGTTAGAGTAATATTTATTATTATAGCAACGGTAGGTTACAGAATGATAACTATGAATTGCGCTTGTAAGGCGAAGAATGTGCGTGAGTAAGTCAAGAGCGTAAGTCCATTAGAATAGTACGCAGGAGATAATAAATACCACCTGTATGAATAGGAATTATATCTATGGTACACTAGTAAGGCAGCGGGAGATACTGGTAGGGTCCCTCCGGTTGTAGGCCAGCAGGGGGAGGAAATGTTCGAATGCAAAGTCTGGATCAACGGGGAATCAATAAACTCCAGCTACGGGAGACGGTACATTACTCCCTTGATCGGCAGACGAAAGTAGCAGCTGTAATCCAATTATGCGTGCAGCATAGGTGAAAGCCGGCCAGCCTCTCCTAGAGACGGGCTCGAGTGATGTTCCTCACGGGTAAATCCCACACAGTAGTGGGTGTAGACGATTCTCCTCCGCTCCAACAGCCACAGGACCAAAGCAATATAATAATAATCAAGCCGGAAAAGGGCTCTGCATTCACCGGTGTAGATTCTCCGGTGCGCGGTACTTCACATTAACTAGGTCGAACTTGACGTTATTCTACTAAGCTCTGACACTTTACTATCCTATTCGCACGCGGTTATAAGTGCTCTATTTAGATGCACGGTTGCTCACTTCACTTGGTCGTTGACTCGTGATGAAGGCTTTACGTTTGAGGGTAACGCGTTTCTAGGTTAACTTGACTTTAGGCTAAGTGCTGCTGTATCCACCTGCGACGTATTTATACGTACAGCGAATAATCTAGTACCAGCCTTATTCCTGTCTCGTATTCTTGCGCCGAACCGGGCATGTCCAGGCAAGCCTTGGCGGTGACTTTGAACTAGACATTGGGGGTATGGCAGTGGCGCCTAAAGGACCGCTGTCCAATAGGAGAACGAAATATTATGGTCTGTACTAGGTAAAGGGATATTCCGTGTATATGTACAAGGAATACACAAGGGATATCAAACGATATACAAATATTATGCAATATATATCAATTAGTAAATATATATATTCGGTTTAATCTGATCCTTCAGATTAAACAGCCGCCTCCTAATTAGTCCCACCTAATTAGATAAGCAGAGACAGATTAACCGCACTGTCCACTACTCAATGTCCGTTGTGAGGGTAGGGCAGTTCACAAAGTCAGGGGGTCATGGTCGTCATCAAAAGTGTCGGGGAGCCTTGGCAACTCTATCAGCCTCGCCACGGGCCGGGTGTATGTCCGCCCTTGGACGAGCACTTCTGCCGCTCTGACCTTTCCGTCGGCACCAGTGATCACTTTGCTTACGCGGCCGGCCGGCCACGCAGCTCGGGGTAGTGACTGGTCTATGATCATGACGACTGGACGGGATGAAGGGGGGCTTAGGAGGAAGCAGGCCTGAGACTGCTTTGATCTGTGCTTGGCTGTGCCTCCTCCTCCTCCGTCTGTTTCTCTTGTTTGCTCTGTACCCCGTCTGAGGAGGGGCCGGTTCCGGCCGCCCGTCAAGGAGTCGCTCGGGGTGCTGGGTTCGAGGTCAGCTACGTCTGGGGCACAGCTGAGGGGGGTGGAGTTCCGCACTCCCTCTTGTGCCCACGGTTCTCTCACAGGCCTCTCGCTTAATGTCAATAGCCTCTCAACGGGCTGTACGAGGGAGTGGCCGGTGTCGCTCGCCTTTGTGTGTAGGCAGCGTGTAGACGTGGGTTGACTGTCAAGTCCGTAGAGGGGGCCCTGGAGCGTCCACCCCAGTCGGGTCTGCACCGCGACTGGGCATCCTTTGGGTCCGATGTGGGCCGCCTCAATTGGGAGAATAAGGTCCGCGTGGTCGGAGCCGATGAGCAGGGTCGGTGTGGCGCCGTCGATAAGCGGTATAGGTAGTTGACGTAGGTGCACATACTTCGCCATCAGCTGTGGGATGGGGTAGGTGTACTGTGCTAGGCCTATGTCGTGGCTGGTGAAGACGTTGGTTATAGTGAAGACGTTGGTTATACTATACTGCTTCTCGGGCTGGTCCACCGCTGCTATCTTGAAGGAGACCTTTTCACCCTTTATGGTCTTCAGGTCCCTTCTGATGGTGCGTATTGTCATGGTACCTTTGGCACCCCGCAGGCCCAACTGGGCTGCGGCGGAAGCGAGGAGGAGAGTCTTTTCAGACCCATCGTCCAGGACGGCGTAAGTGTCCAGGACCTTGTCCTCGTAGCTCAGGAGCACTCTGACCACTTTGATGAGCACTCGGGGGGTCCCGCTATGCTGGTCAATGTGGAGCACTCCTGTTGGTCGGTTGCTTTGGATCGTCTGGGGTGGTGCCGACTCGCGATCGTCCGAGTAGCACCGTGACTCCCAGTGTCTGCTGTGGCAGTCGGAACAGTAGGGAGCGGTCTGGTGGATCTTTGGTACTGGTGCCACCGCCTCGGCCTGGTACATTACCGTGACGGGCCCACTCTGTTGTCCTGGCGGACGCCTGTTGATGTCATGCAGGACCTCCAGGTGGGCGCCGCCGCACCTGCCGCACTTCTTCTTCAAGCGGCACCCAGCTGCCATATGGCTGCGCGCGCAGCGGAAGCAGCGGCGGTGGTCTTTGACCCACTGACTCACCTCGTCCGTGGTCAGCGTCTTGAACTTGTCGCATTGATACAGCCGATGTTCTCCTTCACAGTACTGGCATTCAATCTTCCACTCCTCTTTCGTCGAGGGGGTGTTGTGGTTCTTGTGCTGCGGTACTGATTCGGCTTGGTGCATAACGGTCACCGACCGGCGGTTATCATTTGATCCCCGAGGTCCTGGTCTTGGGCTTGGTCCACTCCATACGAACGTGTCCAGTCGTAAGCTGCTGACCTCCCTGGCGAGGAACTCAGACAGGTCTAGGAGGGATGCCTCTGGGCCGTTGGGGTCACGGTGGTCTCTCTGCCGCCGAAAACGCTCTTGTCGGGCGGGAGGGAGCTTCTCTAATATTCTCTCTACATTAGAGTTAGCGTACAGTTCGTATATCCCTTTTTCCTTTTGGGACCCCAGCATCCCTACCAGGGACTGTACCTTGATAGAGAGGTCATCTAGTGCTCTGTTGTCTCTGGCTGGGGGGAGACGGTCAATGTCTCTTATCTCCTGTATCACGTAGTCCCATATGCGTCCATAACGTTGGTCGAGGGCTACTAGAGCCGCGGTGTATGGGGTAGTAGAGTTGGAATATGCCAGCGCTATATTGTGCGCTCTGGGCACCTTCAGGTGCTTGAGTAGGATAGCATACTTGTACGTTTCGTCTGGTACATCGGACATCATTGTCTCTAAGCACATTCGTAGCTCTGTGTACTGTGCTCTGTTCTCGTGTGTGAAGTCCGGGAACGTCGGTGTGCCAAGGTACGATGCCATGGATGGCTGGCACATCGGTGAGCGTTGGGGGAGAGGCCTCCTTGGCGAGTCTCCCCGTGCGTGTCGTCTTGGGCTGGTACTTGGTGGATACCGAAGCCCGGGTACCCAGGTGCTGTTCCTCGGGGCTGGCGGTGCGTCAAACTCACCCGTGAGTTGAGTCGGGGGTTTGTAGCGCAGTGCCTCGGGGCTGACGTGTGGGCTGTACTGGACCTCCTGGTCCAGAGTACGTTGCTGCTGGTCGGGGCTGTACTGGGCCTCCTGGTCCAGAGTATGTTGCTGCTGGTCGGGGCTGTACTGGGCCTCCTGGTCCAGAGTACGTTGCTGCTGGTCGGCTTGACATTCCTCCTCTTCCTCCTCCTCTTCCTCTGCTAGGTCCTGGAGTCTTCTGTTCAGTCTCTCGGCGTGGTCCGGTTCTTCCCGGTTGCTGGGTCTCGTATGGACCGGCCGGGGAGGGGGTTCGGAGACGTGGACAGGATCCTCCTGTTGGCGGGGTCCCGGGTCGCTTGGTCGGGTAGGGGAATGTGCCCTAGACCCTTGTCGTGACGATCTCCGGGAGCTCCGTGCGGAGAGAGGGGGTGTCGCCATGGCAATCAATTTGTCCATCAGCTGCGCCTGCAGCCGGTCGCGCTCTGCCTCGCGCTGGGCATGGGCGGCGTCGCGCTCTGCTTCGCGGTGGGCATTGCCGGCGTCGCGTTGTGCATTGGCGGCGGCGTGCTGCGCATCGGCGCGGCTTCTCTCAATGTTCTCTTCCGTCTGAAGGCGTCTGGTCTCCAGTCTTATGCGGTCGTCTTCACACCTTTGTTGCGCCTGGAAGCGCTCTCGCTCGGTTGCAGAATGTTCGCGTTCACTGAGGGCTTGCGCTTGGAGTTGCGCGTGAAGGCGCTCTCGTTTGTCTGCAGCTTGTTCGCGCTCGCTCGTCTGTTGCGCTTGAAGTCGATCGCGTTCGGTGGAGGCTGCCAGGGTGGCGATGAGTGCCTGCGCCAGCATCTTGTCCGCTTCGCTGGGGGAAGACACCGGCGGAGGTGATCGGCTTCTGGCAGTGCTCGTTGGAGATCTGCTCTCTGGGCGCGCCTCGAGGTCCGTCTCCTGGGCGCGCTTCTCTTCTGGTAGTGGGTCGGGTCCCGTCCCTGGAGGGCTTTCTTTATCCTGGAGCTCTCCGGGGACTACCTTGTTGGCGTCGGCGGGGGGTAAAGTCATGTCAGGTCCCTCCTGGTCCCCCCCGTGAGCTTGGTCAGTTACGTTAGAACCCACTAGGGTCTCTACTGGCGGGGTCGCCTGGTCGGTAGGGTTTGACATACTTTTACTATCCGCTTTATTTATTTTATCCGTACTTAACTTCTTTATAAAGCTAGGTAGTAGACTGTCAGCGTAGTCCTCTAGGGAAAGAGGTGGCTGCTATCTGCGCTGCGGGCGATCTAGTTTAGGAGAACCGTTTGTGGAGTGTTCATCATCGGCCATGTTAATATTAATATTATATTAATATTACGCTAATTACCATCCGGCTTGAAGGACCAATTGTAACTGAGGGGTACAATTCCCTGACTGTATTAATAAGTATGGTATCATTAAACCACTACTGTCTTATGTACATTACTACTGGCCATACAGTACACAGGTATATGATATGAACACCTCCACAATGACACGGTTCCACAACAAATCTTGGTTAGAGTAATATTTATTATTATAGCAACGGTAGGTTACAGAATGATAACTATGAATTGCGCTTGTAAGGCGAAGAATGTGCGTGAGTAAGTCAAGAGCGTAAGTCCATTAGAATAGTACGCAGGAGATAATAAATACCACCTGTTTCAATAGGAATTATATCTATGGTACACTAGTAAGGCAGCGGGAGATACTGGTAGGGTCCCTCCGGTTGTAGGCCAGCAGGGGGAGGAAATGTTCGAATGCAAAGTCTGGATCAACGGGGAATCAATAAACTCCAGCTACGGGAGACGGTACATTACTCCCTTGATCGGCAGACGAAAGCAGCAGCTGTAATCCAATTATGCGTGCAGCATAGGTGAAAGCCGGCCAGCCTCTCCTAGAGACGGGCTCGAGTGATGTTCCTCACGGGTAAATCCCACACAGTAGTGGGTGTAGACGATTCTCCTCCGCTCCAACAGCCACAGGACCAAAGCAATATAATAATAATCAAGCCGGAAAAGGGCTCTGCATTCACCGGTGTAAATTCTCCGGTGCGCGGTACTTCACATTAACTAGGTCGAACTTGACGTTATTCTACTAAGCTCTGACACTTTACTATCCTATTCGCACGCGGTTATAAGTGCTCTATTTAGATGCACGGTTGTTCACTTCACTTGGTCGTTGACTCGTGATGAAGGCTTTACGTTTGAGGGTAACGCGTTTCTAGGTTAACTTGACTTTAGGCTAAGTGCTGCTGTATCCACCTGCGACGTATTTATACGTATGGCGAATAATCTAGTACCAGCCTTATTCCTGTCTCGTATTCTTGCGCCGAACCGGGCATGTCCAGGCAAGCCTTGGCGGTGACTTTGAACTAGACATTGGGGGTATGGCAGTGGCGCCTAAAGGACCGCTGTCCAATAGGAGAACGAAATATTATGGTCTGTACTAGGTAAAGGGATATTCCGTGTATATGTACAAGGAATACACAAGGGATATCAAACGATATACAAATATTATGCAATATATATCAATTAGTAAATATATATATTCGGTTTAATCTGATCCTTCGTAACAGTAACTGTCTAGTTAAGCATTAACTGTGTTAATCTAAATGTTATATTGTAACTGTCTAGTTATTGATTGATTGATTGAATTGATTGAAAACTTTATTAACAGATTGCAGAATGGGTACAGTACAGTACAGCTCAATACATACAATTGTTAAGGGGATGCAGACCCCAGAGAAAGACTTTCGTCTTGTTTACATCAGGGTCCCCCATTTTCAATTCATCGTAACATATATGACATACAAATAGACAGTACAGTTAGGCATTAACTGTGTTAATCTAAATGTTACATTGTAACTGTCTAGTTAAGGCATTAACTGGGTTAATCTAAATGTTACATTGTAACTGTCTAGTTAAGGCATTAACTGGGTTAAGTGGGGAGTGCGTCATGGTACAGTTACAGTAAGTGGGGAGTGTAAACAAGTTGAACTCGTCACGTGAAATAACGTTATGTGAATAAACCTATAACGTTACAATGTACAGTACAGCTGGCTGTGTTGTGAATAACGTTATGTGAATAAACCTATAACGTTACAATGTACAGTTTCTGACAGCTGGCTGTGTTGTGAAATGTGCATAACGTTATGAATAAACGCGAAGTCACGCGAAATAACGTTATACGCGAATCTGGTAGTACATTTCTTTTTATCTTTCTTGATAGCGTAACATTACATCCGCCTTTTACGGCGTGACGAGCTAAACCAATCAGAGAGGGGCTTCACTCAACCAATCAGAGAGGGGTCTGCAGAAATGGAGTTCAACCAATCAGAGAGGGGTCTGCAGAACTGGAGCTACGAAATGTAGAGACGCATCCCAGCCCCGACGCCTGAATACTTTTACCAACGGATTTCCAGTTCCGCGTTCGCGTTCTGCGCTCTGATTGGCCACTGCCGTTTCTGGTAGCGCCAATCATGTGACGCCTCTTTCTTTCACCGGTTAAGCTTAGGCACTCTTTCGAAGTTGGTTAAGGTTAGAGTTTGTCTTAGAGCAGGGCGATAGAACACCAGCCCTGATTCCATACTCTAACCTTAACCAACTTCGAAAGAGTCGCCTAAGAAACGTCAGTCAATATTTCGATTGTATTTTTTTTCTTTTATACACAAACACACACACACACACACACACACACACACACACACACACACACACACACACACACACACACACACACACACATACATACATACATACATACATACATACATACATACATACATACATACATACATACATACATACATACATACATACATACATACATACATACATACATACATACATACATACATACATACATACATACATACATACATACACATACATACATACATACATACATACATACATACATACATACATACATACATACATACATACATACATACATACTGTACAGCCCCACCCCCACCTAATAGACAGTCCCCTCCCCACCATATGTAATGTATATATTCTCTCCCCACCGTATGTATATTTCTCTCCCACCCACCCACCCCCCCCTAATGTACAGTCCCCTCCCCATCATATGTATATACACTCTGTCAGGATCTATGGGTAACAGTACTATATATTTGCATATCATATATGTCACAAATGTAACAGTACTATACCTGTATGTCATGTATGTCCCTATGCCATAAATGTCATGATGTCATATATGTTGTGCATGTCATACATGTCACTATGAATTGAAAATGGGGGACCCTGATGTAAACAAGACAAACAGCTTTCTCTGGTCTGCATCCCCTTAACAATTGTGTGTATTGAGCCATACTGTATTATTTGTACCCATTCTGTAATCTGTTAAATACAATTTTCATTAATTCACAGAGAGTAACACAGGACAAAACACATTTCAACCCCCTCCCTTCCCTAATTATAATTTAAATTGACATTCACATAAAAGTAAGCTTACTATTCTAATATTATATTCTTGTCTCCAAAGTGTGTGCATGTTTTTTTTCTTCCTGAGGATGGCGCCATCCCCCCATCTAAACATGATGTGTTTCTTTTCTCTTCTTGATTGATTGATTGAAAACTTTATTAACAGATTGTAGAATGGGTACAGTACAGTACAGTACAGTACAGCTCAATACTTGTTAAGGGGATGCAGATCAGAGAAAGACTTTCGTCTTGTTTACATCAGGGTCCCCCATTTTCAATTCATCATAACATATATGACATACATGACATACAGATAGACAGTACTGCTACATCTATACATTTATGACATACCAGATTTGCAAATACAGTACTGTTTGTGATACAAAAAGAGTCCAGAAAAGAGAGTATATACATTTGACGTAGAAACTGTACATTGGAGGAGGTTGGGTAGGTGGGGTGGGGTTGGGGGGGTGGGGGGGACTGTACATTGGAGGTGGTTCGGTGGGTGTGAGGGGTGGGTGGGGGACACTGTACAACTGTACAAGCAAAACTGTACATTGGAATATTGACAAAACCATACTTGGTCATTTACTGTACATTGGAGGGGGTTGTGTTAGGACATTTACAGGGGCCAGTTTCGAATTGCAGTCTCCCGTAGGTGTTCTTTGGGAGTGCTTTTGAAAGTGGGTAGTGATTCACATTCCTTTACAGCTTTGGATAGGGCGTTCCACATTGATGTGGCATAATTGCGAAACATGTTTAGTCCCTTGTTTGAGCCGAATCTGGGTTTAACATGATTTGTGGAGCTCCCTCTGGTGTTGTGATCGTGGTATTCACTGACCTTTGGGAAGTATTTTGACATGTACATGGGTACCTTGGTCGTGTAGTGTATCTTGTAGAGGGCCCTATTCCCCGTACCTGGTTCAACTAAGTCGATCAAGAGTCCCATTATCCAGATTCAGTTAACCCGATGTTTGAAGCCGGGATTTTCCTGTTCCTCGAAGGTGGATTCAGTCTCGTTAACTCGAACCAGACTTGAGACCCAGGATAAGTGCGCGCGGCCGCTTCAGTTGAAAAGCCAGCACGTATCGATAGCAGAGATCCTGATTTTCTAACAGCATTGATTGATTAATTGATTTAAAACTTTATTAACAGATTGCAATACGGCTCAATCGCCTCGCCGACAAGTTAAATGCGTTATCTATAGGCTAATTTTAAGTCCCTCATTACCCCAATCAATCAGATTATATTTCTTTAAACTTGCCTGCTGGCAGTAGGTTTATGGAATGGATAATCAAATGAGATCTTGCTAGCGAAAATAATTAGTTAAACTGTTATGAATAAGGATACGGCTCTCTTACCCATTGATTGATGTATGGTGGATCTTTTACTTATCTGCCCTGTGGTGTAACAGTTTCTGCTTTTGACTTTCACACAGGCGGCCCGGGTTCGAATCCCACTTCTCCTAGTCTTTTCCTTCTTTTTGCAATGTAGGAATAATTCAATTTGGTGCACGTTGAGAGCTATATAAAGAATGACATCCTCAATGCATGTAGATTTATAATATTTTAACTTAAAACTAGGCTACTTTTGCGTATAATCATTAATATTATATTCCAAAAAAATTATATTGGAAACGCAGGGTTTCGAACACCGGTCGCCCGGTTGCCAGGATTCAGCACTAGCCGCTGCGCCACTGTGCCAGACAGGATATACTCATTGTTTATGCATTAATGGACGAGAGACCCGTGTTTAGAATATTTTTCTTACCAAAAAATGAAGTTTTATCTCTTTATTCTCAAATGCATTAATGTGACGTCAACGGCTCATTCAATTTCTCAAATCCGTCAAACAGCGCATCTCATCAGACATTTTAATCCCAGTTACAATATCACACAAAAACCACAATCCACGCAGAGACACTTCAATTTTATGCTTGAATGAAACACAATCCGGGCGCTCCGTTAAGCAAATCTACAGCGGAGAATATACTAAACTAATCAGAGCCAAACGGCCGATAGGTTTCATTCATTAAAAATATCCCAGCGGGATTCACATTTGCAATGCGCCGTTATTAAAATAACCACATGCAGCGTGTATCGCGACTCCGAGCGCCGTATATGACGTGCATTATTTTATTTAGGACAAAGTAAATCTATAGGCTCAATATGATTTATTATCAGCATTTAGTTCTATTATTATACATTTCAAAAGCCCCCTCTAGGAAAACGAAGCACAAAAACGTAATTCAGAATGGTATAATGCAGATCCTAGACTGTGAGAATCATTTCAGGAAACGAGCTGTCACTTCTTTGCGGGGGCGTGGCCGTGGTTCATCCAGCTAACTGAAGTTAACCCTGCTCCCGACCAGGCTCAAACTTTTTGATCTGTTGTCATGGTGATTTAGACAATCGAGCTTTGGGGAATGGGAAGGTCCGGCTTAAGTCAGGCTTGACCGAAAGTTATCCGGCTAACTCAGTTATCCAGGTACGGGGAACGGGGCCCAGGCCCATTGCAAGTTGCTGTACTCTGTTTTCTACTCTAAGCCATCCTATGTTGTCAAAGTGGGCAGGGGTGATCAAAGTCCTTTTAGCTTGGCCCTCAGAGCCCACCACTTCTAAATATTCTATATATTTTTTAAAGTGACATAAAAATGCCACTGTGCGTGCATGCACATGTATGTGTGTGTGGGGGGGCCTACACAAGCATCTGGCCCAGGGGCCTTTGAAGTCTTAATCTGGCCTTGTATGTATGTATGTACTGTGTGTGTGCTAATCTCGTAGCATGGGGTCAGATCATGCAGGAGCATTTCAAGTTGTGTTCCAAGGAAACATCAAGACAGTAGGAACACATCGCTCATAAATGGACTGCATTTTATATAACAGCTTGTATCCAAAGCGCTTTACAGTTTATGCCTCACATTCACCCATTCACTAACACGTTTACACAGTGATGGTGGAGGACACAATTCAAGGTGCCAACCTGCTCATCGGGAGCAGTTAGGGGTTAAGTGTCTTTCTCAAGGACACTTCGACATGCTGCTGATTACCAGACTACTGTATTACCTACTGAGCCATTGTCGCCCCTCTGGGGTGTGCAGTAAAGGAGACAAGGAAAGGAAGCATTAAAAGGAAGCATCATATATCCATATTAATTTGCACATAATTCACATATTATGTGAAAAATTCACAAAAACGCATGTCTACAAGCTACATATTAAACACACGTCTACAAGCTACGTGTATTAAATACACGTCTACAAGCTACAATCATGTATTAACCACATGTGCATCGGGCAAAAATGGGGCACATTTTGCATAAAATGCCTGTCGATTGTATACCCAAAGTAATTTGCGATTTATTATACTTCATACTTATAGCACATGCATGACTCTGGTCTCTTTTGAGAGGAAACATTCTGATCGTTCTTGCACAATAAAGAAGAATCACTCTGAGTGCTAATGAAATAGAGTCAAAGAGGTTTGAACACACTGAAGTAAAAGTTTTGTGTGCTAACATTTCTGTTTACTTGTTGCCAGATGCCTGTTTTTAAGTTCCAGCTGAGAGGTAAGAGCTGGAAAACGGTTCCATAGCCTGAAGTCTTATCTAGTACAGGTCCGAAGTTTATAACAATCCCACGGAAAATGTGTGTTTTACAAAGGTTTTTGGTGTGTACCCGTGTTAATTCAGCATGATTATCCAAAATGGCCGTCCGCTTCCATTGATTCCATGGCTCTAGTCAAAACAAAGAACTTCCCTGGCTTCTTCTACCCCTTTCTTGTTGCGATCAGCTCCCGCATGGGATAGCGTTAACTCCAGAATTTAATTGGCTACAAAGGTGGTGAATAATTTTCACCATCAGCAGTGACCGGTCCGTTCAGGCCCGACCAAACCGGACATGGTGACTTGTCCGAATGGCTTGTCAAATGACGCTCGTTGGATGTTTAGTCTTGTAACTTGAGACTGGAAGCACACAATAGGTTGAGTGTGATGACGATCGAAAGGCGGCAAATTCAACTTTCCCACAATGTATTGGTTGATCGGCAAAAACGCAGTGCTAGGCTGACAGACGAGGGCCTAATTGGTTAAACACAACAAGCTACGTGTATTAAATACACGTCTACAAGCTACATGTATTTATTGATTGATTGATGTCTTTATTGAAGCAATAAAACAAGGATTGTGCAATACAATACAAAGAATATTGATCAAAAGGATAAAAACACAATACAGCTTGTTTCCATTGTGGTCCTTGTAAAGTGAAGTGAATGTAAGTGTGCATATGTGTGCGCGGGGAACATAAAACAAGATACAATATATAAAACAAAAGCAATACTTCACATCAATAGAGACCTCACCAAATAACAATGACCCTACTCTATGGTTTACCCATATATCAATTACTGCAATTTAGTTTGGGGTAGTACTCATCAGACCAAACTTGAGCCTGTATACCGTCTGCCGAAACAAGCTCTAAAAATAATCAGCTTTTTGAAGTCATTCTTCTCAGCCTCTATTTCATAAGTTAGGTATGCTCAGTGTTTATCAAGTGAATAATCTTCAGATTGGTTTATTTGTGTATCGTTCTTTAAAAAGAGCCCTTCCCCCTTTCTTTCATGACATGTTTGTCCATGATTACCAATTTCATAATTACTCCACACGTAGCTCCTGTTTTCTTAGACCACCCCATTCCCACACTTCCCAATCTCAGTTTTGTATACTCTACAGAGGGTCAAAGTTGTGGAACTATTTGCCTCCACATATTTTGGATTTTCCTTTTCTGAAGTTTAAAAGTGAACTGAAATCACATATCCTAGCTCACCAATATTTCCCATATGGGCTCCCTTTACAAACTGTGGTCTGATGGCTTGTTGTATTTTCTTAATTTCTTCATGTCATTATTAGTAGTTTCTTTACTTTATTTTCTCTAAACTTGAAGCTGTATGGTATAAGTGCCTACTTCAGTGTCTATCTGTAGACCTGCTTGTATGTATTGTGAATGAATGTTCCTTGTGTGTGTTTGGGGAGGATTTAATTTAATTTTATATTGATGGAATCTCAGTATAATTTTGCTTCTTGCAGAATGCCACATACAAGCCCCTATAGAGGGTTTTTAGGCAATTCTCGTTCACATCTCTTTTATTTTGTATTATATGTAATTGTTTTTTACATGTGTAAATAAACAAAACTAAAACCCTGCAGCGGTTCCAATATTTAAAACCAATACAGAGGACAGATGGAGTAGCTTTATACTTTCAGGTAGTCTGTTCCATAAGTTGCAGAATATAAAAAGGTACATTTGCCCATTAAAGATTTAAATTTGAAGGGTACGATGTTGGTGGAGCTTCCTCTGGTGGAGTAGCCGCGTACGTCACTGACTTTACAAAAATAGTCAGTGCAGTAGCGTGGAGCCTCCTGTTTAAAAATCCTGTGGACCAGACACAGTTTCATTTCAGAGACCATCTCCTCCACACAGGAAGTGAAAGGGGAGGAGGGGGGTTCTGGGGTATAGGCTCAGGATCACCCTTACTAGTTTGTTTTGGGAAGTCTGTAACCTGTTTTTAAGTTTCATGGTGAACCAGGAGGAGCAGGCATAATCAAAATGACATTGAATCAGCGCATTTGCAAAAGTTACCATGGCCCTTCTGTCTATGAGTTTATCAAGGAGTTTATCCACGAGAAAAGGAACACTGGATTAGCCACTAGGTCAAACACCAGAGGGGATTGTGAGGTCCATTTTAGAAAGACCGCCTTCAGCAAAAATGTTCTATCGATAAAGGGAAGTGGAACATGGAACAGCCTTTCATCAACGACAAAACTGAGGAAAACAAAAACAAACCCCGCAAACTTTGGAAATTACTCAATAATCAACTAGGCTGCAGTAAAAAACTTAAAACCAGATTCTCAAACATAAAGACAGACAACACGCTCATCACAGACAAGCTGGATGTAGCCAATTACTTAAACATCTTCTTCACAAACATAGCCACAACACTGGTAAACAAACTACCCTCCCACTCAGGGCATTATGGGGTAGAACACATAGTAGCATACTACAAAAACCTAGGGGTCCACAAAGACGACTTCAAACTTGAAATGGTAACAACCAATGAGGTACTCAAAAAATTGAGCGCCCTTCAACCTAACAAGGCCACTGGCCATGACAACATCCCCTCCAAATTCCTCAGAGACGCAGCAGCCGCCATCACCCCAGTCATCACACACATAATAAACCTCTCTATAAAACAGGGGCACGTCCCCAAGGACTTCAAAATTGCGAGAGTGACCCCTCTGCACAAAAAGGGCAGCAAATTAGACCCAGGCAACTACCGCCCTGTTTCTATTCTTACCTCCATCTCGAAAGTCATGGAGAAAATAGTCTACGAACAGGTCGAAAAGTACCTGGCGGAAAAAATCTAATCTACGAATTCCAATCTGGCTTCAGAACGTCCCACTCCACTGACACATGCCTCCTCTATTTGAACGACCACATCAAACAAGAGGTGGACGCGGGCAAATACTGCGGCATGGTCATGCTGGACCTACAAAAGGCCTTCGACACTGTCAATCACTCCATTCTGATGGACAAGCTAAAAGCAATTGGTTTTGATAGCTTATCAGTGAGCTGGATGCAATCCTACCTGGAGGGGAGAGAACAGATGGTAGAGGTAAACGGTACTCTATCTCCCCCCCTCACAGTGAGCTGTGGTGTTCCACAAGGAAGCATACTAGGACCGCTACTCTTCCTAATTTATGCAAATGACATGTCGTCAGCCTGTGACTGCAACTTGTTCCTGTTTGCGGACGACTCAGCCCTGCTGGTCTCTGACAAGAACAAGTTGCAGGTTGAAAAAACCCTCAGCTCGGAACTAGGCAAAATCTGCATATGGCTCGCTGATAACAAACTATCATTACACATGGGCAAAACAGAGTCCATTCTCTTCGGTTCAAATAAAAAACTCAGCAAGACCGACGGCTTCTCAGTTACAGTGGGTGACAATATTGTCACAAGGAAAGACGAAATTACCTACCTGGGTTCCATCCTAGAGGCAAATCTTTCCTGTGACAAAATGGCATCCAATGTAATAAAAAAAGTCAACCAACGAACTAGATTCTTGTACCGGATCTCCTCTCTGGTAAACAAGAATACCCTGAAGACTCTGGCAGGAGCACTCATTCAAGGGTACTATGACTATGCGTGCACCTCATGGTACCAAAGCACCTCAAAGGCGCTTAAAACAAAATTACAAACATCACAAAACAAACTGGTCAGACTACTACTTGACCTGAACCCCAGAACCCACCTCACCCCTGCCCACTTTGACAACCTAGGATGGCTTAGAGTAGACGACAGAGTACAGCAACTTGCAATGGGCCTGGTCTACAAGATACACTATACGACCGGGGTGCCCATGTACATGTCAAAATACTTCCCAAAGGTCAGTGAATACCACAACCACTATACCAGAGGAAGCTCAACAAATCATGTTAAACCCAGATTCGGCTCAAACAAGGGACTAAACACGTTTCGCAATTATGCCACAACAATGTGGAATGCCCTACCCAAAGCTGTAAAGGAATGTGAATCCCTGCCCACATTCAAAACCGCTCTTAAAGAGCACCTACGGGAGGCTGCAATTCGAAACTGGCCACCGTAAATGCCCAAAACCCCCACCACCTCCTAATAGACAGTCTCTTCCCCACCGCATGTATATATTCCCTCCCCGCCGTATGTATATTTCTCTCCCACCCACCCACCCCCTCCTAATGTACAGTCCCCTCCCCATCATATGTATAAACTCTGTCAGGATCTAGGGGTAACAGTACTGTATATTTGAATACCGTTTATGTCACAAATGTATCAGTACTAAATACCTATATGTCCCTATGCCATAAATGTCATGTATGTTGTGTATGTCATAAATGTCTATATGAATTGAAAATGGGGGACCCTGATGGAAACAAGACAAACGTCTTTCTCAGGTCTGCATCCCCTTAACAATTGTATGTATTGAGCCGTAATGTATTGTACCCATTCTGCAATCTGTTAAATAAAGTTTTCATTCATTCATTCCGGTCCCCTTAGGGAATGTACCACCCTGTCCACCTTTAGGGGCCAACTCAGGAAATGGCTGTTAGACAGCCAAATATGCACTCATTAGGGATGTTAGTGATGTTGTACTGACTGAATGTCATGTTAGTGTGGTCATGTCAGTTTTTATGAATGAATGTTGTATGGTCCGTTTTGTGTTTGTTTTATGTTAGGACTACGGGTGGAAATTAGCCCTGTGCTATTCCCGGCATATTTATGTCCTTATCATGCTGTGATGTTATGCATACACTCATGTAAATGATGTTCATTAATTTGCATTGTCCTTAATAAACAAATCTTAATCTTAATCTTAAGGAGGAACTTTTTTTATTTTTTTATTATTATCTTTTTCCTCCTTCTTTTTTCCGTTTTTCTCCCATCCCAATGTTAGTCGTTATGCCAATTCCCAATCCCCTTCCTGGTCGTTGTGCACTCTACCCCTTACCATCGGTCCGGGAGGGCGGAGACTATCACATGCTTCCTCCGACACATGTGTACCCAGCCCACTGCTTCTTTTCACCTGGCAGCGCGGACTCTCACTGGGAGAGTGTAACGTGTGGAAGGTCACACTACCTCTCCTAGATCCTTCCCTTGCTGTGCAGGCGCCCCGACCAAACTGTAGGAGTCGCTGTTTTACAACGACCAGGACCCACCCTCTAACACTGCCAATTGTGTTAGTATGGACGGTTGGCCAACCCGGAAGCACCACAGCTGAATTCTATCCCACTGTCTCTGTGGTGGTAGACAGACGCTTAGTCCGCTGCACTACCCGGGCGCAGAAATTTATATTTTTTATTAACTTTAGAAATTACCTCACTCCAGAGAGTTTGTTGTCAAGTATGCAACCAAGGTAATCTCCTCCTTTGAGGAAACAGCTACATCTCCAACCATCATTTTAAAGCTGGGGAACTTTCTTTTAGATTAGAATTAGATGCAAATAAAATGGACTCTGTTTTACCCAGATTAAGTGATAGTTTGTTATCTAAGAGCCATATACTGACACTGTGCAGCTCACTGCTCAACTTCCTTTCCACCTCACCCTTGTCCCTGTGTCTACAAGCTATGTGTATTAAACACACATCTACAAGCTACAATGTTTTCTAGCAGGACATTACTGATCTGCACTGCACTCCTTCCCATATATTTGAATATATATATTTACAACCCACCTCACCCCTGATCATAGTTTTAGATGTAATTCCTTATAACTGTTTATACAGGACGTCAATATTGCAAGGTTTTATTGTTTATTGTGTTTTACTGGGTTTATTGAGGAGGATGTCACTGTCATTGTACATGTGTCTGAGACAAATAAACAGATAAATAGCCACTGAGAAGAGGAGGAATCAAAGTCCTGGGTTATTTCAGGAGAGGAGAGATCATCAGATTATTGAAATGTGTCAAAGCAGGGGAGAATAATAATTATTGGAACATGTCCTGGTGTAGTTCAGGAGAGACCATTAGCATATGAAGTGAGACTTGTGGACAAATGGAAAGGAAACAGTAATAGATTATTGGAATTTGTCCCTGGGGGTATTTTCAGGAGAACATTAGCATAATGGAGCGAGGCTAGAGGAGACGTGAGGGACATTAAGACCATATTGGAATGTGTCCCCAGGGTATTGTAGGATATCAGTAAAGCTGCATTAAGTCAGAGGAGTGACCATGTAGACTCGACCGATAAACAATTATATTAAATAAGATATGGTCCTCCTTCTCCCCATCTTTCTTCTGATATATATAGAATGAAGGCCGTTTAGAGTAAAAGAAAATGGTTGTCTTGTTGTTTTTTAACTTTATTTTTATTTCTCTCGCTTAGGTAGTGTTATGTTGTACATACGTAGTATTTTGTATGTAGGTAGAGGTGTAGTAATAAGACTCAGGAAGCAGGATTACTCTTTAGCCTTTTAGTTAAGCATAGCAAGGTACGAGCATGGTACAGCATGTTCTATTATCATCTAGCATTGTGTAATCTTCTTCTGCACGTATCATCATACAGCATCGTGTACTCTTCTTCTGCACTTCAGCAGTAGGCATAACATGGCATTCTATTAACTACGCCCCATGTGGAGACTCTTGGGAGTACAGCTTCAACATGTAATGTTAGAGGACACAACATCTCCCTTCTCTGTGAAAGGATGTTACTTGCTACTCAGCATTATGCAAATTTAGAACTTTTGCTTTTTCACTTTCTTAAGTAAACTGAACCAACAGTCAGTATCATAAAACGTGTAACTCAAGGTAATCATTAAACAAAGGGAGCACAGGTTATTCAATCATTATCAAGATATAATTATATATGCTCAACCAATATTACTCTTAGTTCTCACTCAGTGTTCAAGTTCAAGTTCAAGTTCTTTAATAGTTGTCATACAGAAGTACAGAATACTTTCATACAAAATGCTTCTTACTGTTACGCTCCAGAGACTGTGCTAGACAAGATAGTATCAAATAACATAATAACATAATATAGCATGAATTTAGAAGAAGAAAATGAGGTCACAGTGTTCGGTATAGACATATGTACAATGTTCTGAGTTACCATATAATATACAATACACAATACTATGCAGTGTACTAATGTACAGTACTATCTAGTGCAAAGCAGAAATGGGATGAGGTACAATTTTAGGTACAATTTACAGTAAGGTGTACGAGTTGTAGTGCAATCCTTCATCCATAAATATAAAGTGTGGGGAGTGGGTGCTACAGTGTGTTTGTTTAAAGTGGGTGTGTGCTATAAAGTGTGTGGAGTGGGTGCTACAGTGTGTTTGTTTAAAGTGGGTGTGTGCGTGTGGATGTGTGTGCTATGTGCGTTTGGTGGTTGTTGTTGTGTAGTGTTCATTCATTGTTCGTTTAGCAGCCTGATGGCCTGGGGATAGAAGCTACTTCTGAGTCTTTCTGTGCTCGCCTTGAGACTCCTGTATCGCTTGCCTGACCGCAGCAGTTCGAAGAGGCAGTTGTTCGGGTGACTGGAGTCTTTAATGATTCTCTTAGCCTTGCCCTTGCAACGCTTGTAGTAAATGTTCTGGAGGGTGGGGAGCCCCCCTCCAATTGTGCGTTCGGCTGAACGTATCACTCTTTGTAGTCTGCTTTGGTCTTTTGCAGTGCTATTCCCAAACCAGGAGGTGATGTTGCCGGTCAAGATGCTCTCTATTGTACATGAGTAGAAGTTCTTAAGGATCTTCTGGCTGACTTGGAACTTCCTTAGGCGCCTGAGGAAGTAGAGGCGTTGTCGTGCCTTCTTCACCACACTGTTAATGTGTGTGGTCCATGTCAAGTCCTCGGATATGTAGGCTCCGAGGTACTTGAAGCTGTTGACTCTCTCAACCGGTGCCCCGTCGATGCTGAGGGGGCTGTAGTCCTTGACCCCCGACCTCCTGAAGTCCACAATCATCTCCTTTGTTTTGTTGACGTTCAGGGAGAGGCTGTTTTCCTGGCACCATCCCGCCAGGACCTTGACCTCTTCCAGGTAGGCCCTCTCGTCGTTGGCAGAGATCAGGCCCACCACCACTGTGTCGTAAGCAAATTTGACGATTGTATTGCTACTCCGCTGAGCCACACAGTCGTGTGTGTACAGGGAGTAGAGGAGGGGACTCAGAACACAGCCCTGGGGGGCCCCTATGTTGAGGGTGATGGATGAGGAGGTGCAGTTGCCTGCTCTCACCACCTGGGGTCTGCCAGTCAGGAAGTCCAAGACCCACTGGCAGAGGTCATAGCCCAAGCCCAGGTCCCTGAACTTGGCTATGAGTATGGAGGGGACTATGGTATTGAATGCCGAGCTGTAGTCGATGAATAGCATTCTCACATAGTTCCCCTGCCTCTTGTCCAGGTGTGATGCTGCTGTGTGCAGCACATGGGATATGGCGTCCTCCGTGGATCTGTTGGGGCGGTATGCAAATTGCAGGGGGTCCATGTTGATGGGGAGGGAGGAGCAGATGTAGCCCTTTACTAGCTTCTCAAAGCACTTCATGGCTATGGAGGTGAGAGCTACAGGGCGGTAGTCGTTGAGGCAAGCAGGCTTGGATTTTTTGGGTACAGGGATAATAGTGGACTTCTTCAGGCAGGTGGGGATGACAGCCTGTTCTAAGGACAGGTTAAATATGTCAGTGAATACTGGGGCCAGTGTGCAACAAAGTCCTGATGCCAACTAGGCTTGTTTCTTGCACGCGACTGTGCTGGAGTGTGACCGCTGAGCACTGTCAGGGCAGCGCGGATCCCTAAGTCATGCTCATCTGGAGTGTTCGAAGTGTGAGCCAGACGGGATGCGTTCCATTTCTTTCCATCACTGAGCAGAAAGGTGCTTTTGCCAATCTTCTTTTTCACTGTCATTGGTGCACTGTATCTCGGGTGTGCTTTGGGGATGTGATGTGGTATTCTAATCCTGACTCTCTCCCCCTCCCGAAAAACAGGTGCACGAGTGCCACGCTTAGCATCTGTGTAGCGCTTCATTTTGGCTTGATTGTTTTGGACCGTTTCTCTCATAGTCTCGTCCTGTGAACTCACAGTAGGCTGCAAGGGCAGTACGTCCAGTTTGGTGCGCATTTTACGACCGTAAAGCAGTTCATGTGGTGAAACGCCAGTGGTGGCGTGGGGAGTGGCTCTGTATATTTGCAGACAACTCAACACAGCCTCTTTCCACGGTTGAGACTGCTGGATCACTGTCTGAATGCAACTCCTCAGAACACGATGGAAGCGTTCGACAGCACCATTAGCCGCCGGATAGTAAACTGAAATCCGATGTCTCTTTCCTTGAGGTACTCTGCGAAGGCTGCTGATGTGAATTGAGGTCCATTGTCTGTGACTACGCTCTCTGGGTTACCATGGCGACCGAACACAGAGCTTAGGAACTTGGTTACATCCGTAGTTGTAGCGTTGTGAGAAAAGGCTACCTCTGGCCACTTAGAATAGTAGTCCGTCAGTGTGATCGCGTAATGGCAGGCTGGAACAGCTGACTCAAAGGGCCAGACTATGTAGAGGCCTAGCTTCTTCCACGGGCCGTCTGGCAGTGGAACTGGCTGTAGAGGTGCAAAATAAATCTTGGCCGTCTAAATCTTGGCCCGCAGACGCTGCTTAGTGCGTACGACCCCCTGGTGGCTCTCGTGTGCCAGTGTGAGCAATGTATGGCGTAAGGACACTGGTGCGATGAGGCGGTTGCCTCTGAGGACGTAATTGTCCTTGACTGACAGTTCCTCTCTGATCTTGAAGTATGCGATCAGATCTTGGCTCACTGATTTCGCTGAGTGAGGCCAACCCCTGTTAATCTGACCACGCAGTGCAGTCACTTCAGGGCAGGTAGAGCAAGCAGCCCCAAACTCAGTCACCGACAGGGCACTGAGTGTAGCCGAGATGTGTGCTACTATCTCGGGCTCCACATCCATAGCAGAGTCAGTAGAAGCAGTAATAGTAGCAGCAGTAGTAGTAGCAGCAGTAGTAGTAGCAGCAGCAGTAGTAGCAGTAGTAGTAGTAGTATCCGCAGCAGCAGCAGTAGTAGCAGTAGTAGTAGTAGTATCCGTAGAGACGGCGTCCCTGACTGTGAAAGGCAAGCGGCGTAACTTCTGGTGGACTGGCTTAACAGTAGGGTACATTTTTACACAATGCACAAAGCCTTTTGCACAGCCAAATGCTGTAGGAGCTGTGACAGTAGTAGCCATCACAGGGGCAGGTGTAGACGGCGGAGGAGCGGAGGAGGGGAGGACAGTAGTTCCACTAATGCAGAGGTGGAGTGCAGTCAACAGGTCCATTCCCAGCAGGGGAGTTCCTTTATCCACGACGTAAAATGTAGCAGGGACCGTGACATTGTCTCTCCTCACCTGAGCCTGTAGGCACCCCATGACAGGTATGCTAGCCTTGGTGTACGACACCAGCCGAACAGTAGGTGCAGATAGGGTAGTTTCACTGAAGTATTTCTCATAAGTAGACAGTGGCATTATGGATACTGCTGAGCCTGTGTCCACAACCAGTCTCAATTCCTGAGCCTGGGTAGTAGGTGTGTGTACATGCACATTGCACACAATCCTTTTTGTAATGTCAGAAGCTTCCAAGCATAGCACTGTAGTTTCAGGAATTTCCACTGTACTCACCGACTGTGTTTTAGCACGGCAGACACGAGCAAAATGTCCTGTTTTCTGGCATAATTTGCAAGTCTATTTTACCGCTGGACATTGTGAAGAGTTCGCCAGGTGGCTTCCCGAACCACATCGGTAGCAAGAGCCAGTGGAAGCAGAATCAGTAGCAGCAGCAGGTTTAGCTGGACGGGAGCGCTGCCAGTCCCGTTTCTTGAAAGTAGTCTGAGACCGCGGCGTCACGGCATGTACTGGAGCAGCACGCTCGGTACTTATAGCTTTAGCGTGCAGTGTAGCTGCTTCAAACTGCGTAGCTAGATTGATAGCCTTGTCCAGCGTCAAACCTGCTTCAAGCAGCAGACGTTCCCTTATCTGTGGGCTAGCTACATGTTCAATCAACTGATCCCGGAGATTTTCATTCAATCAATCACCGCACAGATTGATTGATTGAATGAACATTTTATTAACAGATTGCAGAATGGGTACAATACAGTACGGCTCAATACACACAATTGTTAAGGGGATGCAGACCAGAGAAAGGTTTTCGTCTTGTTTACATCAGGGTCCCCCATTTTCAATTCATAATGAATTGTAAGTAAGGGTGCAACTTGCTCCGTGCAATCCATTCTTTGTGGATCTAGCCCGTTGTGTTTCGTTGAATAACTCCATGGTTTACCAGGGAATTATAGCTTTTTTCAACATGGAAAGTTCTATTTAGGTATTCTGAACCTCCATGTGAAATCTGGTGCAAATACACATTTTCCCCAGTGAGTGAGCCATTTATTTGGATATTGTTCTGGGCGTTTTTTTTGTGTGCAATTTAACCCCCCACCCTCCACACACAAACACACAACCACAAAAGGCCCCTCCGTCATATCATCTCCCCCTTTTCTGTTGTGGGCTCCTATCAATGTCCCTCCCTGCATCTTATCCAAATAGCATAGTTACACACAACAGGTGATTTTCGTTCAAGCTGCACAATAAATGATATAGTTGTCAGATAAATTGATACAATAGTAGGCCATTTTAATGTTCGAAGTGCAACTTTATTTATCAGTCATGAATAGGGGTGTAACGGTACATGTATTCGTCCCGCGAATTAATGGTACGGACGTCACAGTTCGGTACGTGCAGCCATACGAAGAATACTTCTGAATCAGTCCGTTCTGATCCACACCCAATCCAGAAGGTGGCGATAAAGCACCTAAACACTATTTGCCAACTGTCAACAAGAACAGCAGAAGAAGACGACACACCAAAACAAGATGACACAGACGCCTTCACGTTATAGTAGAGGAACCCGGCTTCAAACATTTATTAAAAGTGCTGGAGCCTCGTTACACTGTTGCATCCCGTGCGCACATAAGCCAGTCCGTGGTCCCAGCCCTTTACAGGTGCACACAACAGCAGACAACTGGTCAGGTTCCAAGGGTGTTTAATATCAAAAAAGTATAGCAGTTGGTCAAGTGTGAGGTCAAAGATGAGGCCAGCTTCTCAGACGGTGCGTGGGATGATCCAGGAGAAGCGTAGTCCGACAGGCGGAGGTTCGTAGACGAGGTGGGCAACACAGACATTGTATTCTCAGCTAACCCAGTCAGTCATCGTTCTTTGCTTGTAGCCTGTTTATTCCTGTACCTGTCCTGCCGTGTCTAACCCTGCCTGTCTTCCCTTCTCTCTAGTCAACTACCTGGCTCCCCTCCAAGCGTTCATCCTGTATCCTGTGTATGACCCTCGCTCGTCTGACTACCCTTCTACTGGTTGTATGCTGGGCTTATTTCCCTGCCTGCCACTTAATTTAGCTGCGTGCCGCCTTGCTCAGTTCTTGATAGTTCTTTGTCAAATATCCCGATGACTAATCTGTCACGAATATTTTCACTCTTCGCTGATCCGAAATGAATAGGTCTTGGCTAGCTTGTGCAAGCTCCTAATATATTCCTACAGTGACTCGCCAGGTTTCTGGCAGCGCTGGTGGAAACGTGCACGCTCATGAATTACATTCACTTTTGGTACAAAGTAAGCATCCACCTTTTCCAAGACTGTCATAATCATAGTTTCTTTCGTCTCCCTTGAAACAGAATGACTTAAATACTTGATCTGCCTCCTTTCCCAGAGAGTACAATAGCCTACACACCTGTACTTCGCCTTCCTCCTTATTTAATTTTGTGGCAATCCGGTAAAGTTGGAAATGTTGGCCATTCTGGTCAGTGCTCAGGGTGGCTAAAGTCAAAACTTTCGGGCGGAGGAAACTTGGCCATTGGTTCTGTTCTTCTGACACCATGTATTGTTTTGTTACCTTGTAGAAACAACAGAAATTCCGGAATGTTCAAAGTGCAACTTTATTTACCATTCATGACAGTTACAACCATATGATGCTCTACTTTATTGTCTCCTGCCCAGCCACTGCTATTATCTTGTGTATACCTACACTGGCTTGAGCACATAAAGTACAGTAGATATATATATATAACAACATACTGCTAGCATATGTAGACACCTGAATATGTCTAATAATAATTCAATGTGTCTAACCCTAATTCCTTGTACTCTACTGTGCTCACTGCTGTGTTCAGGATAACACTTGGCACTTGGTTGGTACACTCAAGCCAGGTACAGTTAGCGCTCCGAGCGCTGGAACTTTATCGGTGAACATTCTCTTTGTCGAGAGCATGCCCTTTAAGGGCGAAGAGAATAGGTACTTTGAACTAGCACTGGTACCAGTGACTAGGGGCGCCCCAACGTTTGTTATTTTGGGGAATGCTGGTTTAGATAGGATTTTTGTTTCGAGTGTGGGCCCACTGTATTTTTGGTTAAATGTGTTGTGTGGTAAATGTGTGCAGACCGCACATGTGTTCGATAATAACAAATCCCATTGAGTAGCTCGCGGAGCTCGCCAGTACTCAGGAGAAGTGTGGGTGTGTGGGGAATTACTGCGAGTCGCCCTGGAGGGCAAGAAGGACCAGCGCACTACCCCTAGGTTAGTAAACCCTAGGCCCCATCCACTCCCTCTGCTAAATCCCAACTCTAAAACTCCTACACTACAGTCGGGACTCAGCCGGACCCAGATCTGCTGCGTTCCCACTACATGGTGACAGTGTACATCTACTCTCATAAAGTAGGGATAATCCACCCTTCTACACATAGCTTAAGAATTCAGGGATATAGTCTAGTCGGTGGACATATGTCCTCTAACTCTTTCTATACTCCTTTCTGCACATGCCAAGCTATCTCAACTAGCTAGTTATAGTCCTGTAATTTATTCAAAATCAAAGTGTCTTGTGTCTTGTTCTAATACCACAGGATAAATATTCACTTGGATAACGTTACTAATTCCCATTCTAATCTGGATGCTATTCAATTGTAAATTCCTGCATGTACCCGTAGTCATTCCAGCGCAGTATTGTCTGTGTGTGGACTGGTGTCAGACAGCCCTGCAACCGGCAATAGTCCTATCCTTCAGTTCATCAACATGCCCAAAACTTCAGAGAAGCACGTTTTTTTTATGTACAGTATTCTCAGTATACTCATTTAAGTGCTAATCACTTGAAGGACATTTCTCTCGTCACAGTTGGGGCGAACACATTATTGATTTATCTGTAGGCTATACGGACACTTAGTCAATAAGAACCAAACTAACAGTGATTTATGTCTTCCTTTTTTATGTCACGATCTGCATCAATCAAACTGCAACCCTGCATGGCTGGAGGTGCTGTGTCCAGTGCCTGGTTAATCTCAAACCTCTGAATCTTCCGTCACCGTGGGCTGCCTGACTTTACTGCCTTTCTTCAGGATCCATGACAAAGTATCTCAAAATACCAATGGCCTTAATCAAGTCATGGGGTTGGCGATCATCCACTGAGCACAACAGTGAGTTGCCATCGTAATTTTCAGCAAAAACAGCATGTACTGTATATCCAAGGGTTCAATACCATCAGATCTAGCCTCATATCTCACACCATTCTTACTGCTCTATGGCTGATTTGACAGTTCACTCTCACATGTTCACCATCCAACAAAACAGAATTCCAATGTGTACCTGTCTATTGGAAGACACACCTGTAATTTACTCTCTATTAGTATTTCAATAATGCAACACCATTTATATGCCAATTAAGAGTGCTTGGTGGTGTGTTGGTTGTCAGTGGTCAACATGACCTGACAATAGTCAAAAGACCGGCACAAAAATAGGACTTATGATGTTTGGCAACAGAGGAAGTCATGAGATGTTTTGATACAGGGTTCCTGGAACAGGGGATGGCATGTGTGGAGAAATACTTTCACAATAAGAGTCAACAACTTTATCTGAGAGTATAAAATGTGCTGATGGGGGGTCTATCAAGCAGACCATGTACAGTATACAGTGGCTCGGCGGCCCCTGATCAAACCAAGCAGACCATGTACAGTATGGCTCGGGCCCATCAAAAAATAACACAGTATGCTATGACTGGCCCCTGTAAATGTCCTAACACAACCCCCTCAATGTACAGTAAATTACCAAGTATGGTTTTGTCAATATTCCAATGTACAGTTTTGTTACAGTTGTACAGTGTATGTCCCCCACCCCCACCTCCAATGTACAGTCCCGTCCCCCCCTACCCAACCTCCTCCAATGTACAGTTTCTACGTCAAATGTATACTCCCTTTTCTGGACTATTTTTATATCACAAACAGTACTATATTCGCAAGTCTGGTACATGTCATAAATGTATAGATGTAGCAGTACTGTCTATCTGTATGTCATGTATGTCATATATGTTATGATGAATTGAAAATGGGGGACCCTGATGTAAACAAGACGAAAGTCTTTCTCTGGTCTGCATCCCCTTAACAATTGTATGTATTGAGCTGTACTGTACTGTACCCATTCTGCAATCTGTTAATAAAGTTTTACAATTCAATTCAATTCAATTCACGGCAGAATGTGTAGACAATAGACAGACAGTGAAAACAAAGTTCTCCTCCAAGGCCTGTGGGTATTGTCTCCTCAATGTTTCTGCAGCTGAGCGAATTGCAGTTCTGCTCAATGAATGAATCCGAGAGGAATCCGAATTTCCCCTCTAACTAGTGCTATATGCTTCATTGCGTCATTAATAAAGTTTTCAATCAAACAATGCCGTTTGTTTAGACATTCACAAGACTTACATAACGTTACAACTGCACGGCGGCAGTTTAAACAACAACATTATTATTGTCCCTTACCTTAGATGAGCCGCGCCTGCTGCATGCATCCCACAACGTCATCTTTTCCATTCATTCATTCCAGACAGGGCCATGGAGAGGCATTGTTGTTATTGATATAATCTTCATCAATGCCATCAGCCCTGTTTAGACATTCACAAGACTTGCATAACGTTAAACATAACGTTAGCTAGCAAGCAAGCTAGTCGACAATATTTCCTTCCTCCATTGCAACGCTATCTACAGTACTAGAGAATTCAAAGTGCCCGCGAGGCGATGACGATGTTGTTGTTGTCACGTTTAGCTTTTATCGCAGGTATATATATATCATCAAACGATGCACAATAAGTTCATGAACAATAACAAAACACTCCACCCTGGGCCTGATAGCTGCGGTGGTAGCCCTTTAGCTACGTTAGCTCCAACAAGTTATCTTCTTAAACTGAGATAAAAATTCTTTTGTAAACAAGCTCGCTTGTTCGGCACAAGAGAAACCATTAGCTGATTGGATAACAAGGCTGTCAATCATTCAATCCACCATTCAATGGCAAGAGTTTAACTGCACAGACCGTGCTTAGATGACGTTAATAGCCTATTTTGATTGGCTATTATTTATTTAACCCTGGTCAACCTGTGCAGATATTCTGCACGAATAATTACTGCAGTGCAGGCCTGCTTAGAGCGGTCAATTTTGGGCATTTTTGAAGAAAAAAAAATTCACTGGCATTTTTTTTACAGCGGAAAACATTTATAATAAAAAAATGATAATAATTAAAAAAAAATATATATATATATAGGTATATGTAAATTAATAATAATTATGAATTATATTAACTGGCGTTAATAGAATTGCGCGATAACGCGTTAACTTTGACAGCTTTACTTATAACCTCATATGGGCCGTCATCACGCACGTTGCGGCACTTTGTGCTCGTCTGCCGGCTCTGATCATTCAATACATTGTTGGAAAGTTCAACTTCCCGCCGTTCGATCGCCACCACATTCAACCTATTGCGTGCTTCGGGTCACGAGTCACAAGACGGAATATCCGGCTGGATAATCACGCTGAATTATTGCGGTACACATCTTACAAAAACCTTTGTAAAACACTAATTTTCCGTGGGATTCTTTTAAACGTTGGACTTGTATGACTATAAGACTTCAGGCTATGGAACTGTTGTTTTTTTCCAGCTGCTACTGTACCTCTCAGCTGGAACCCAAAAACAGGCATCTGGCAACAAGTCAACACAAAAGCAAATATTTAATTTCAGTGTGTTCAAACCTCTGATTCTCTATTTACATTAGCACTCAAAGTGATTTTTGTGACTACAGAATGTTACCTTTCAAAAGAGACCAGACTCGTGCATGTGCTACAGGCCTACATATAAAGTATAATAAATCGCAAATTACTTTGGGTATATGCAATCGACAGGCATTTTATGCTAAATGTGCCCAACTGTTAAGGGGTTAAACTTTATTACATGCCATGTATAACATAACATGTGTGGCGTTATGAGTGCATGTTGCACTAACGTTAGGTTATAACTATAACCAAGTTCTGTTAATTAGGGGTGACACTTGGCATCACTCTGCACTATCTCACGTACGTGCACGCGCACTGAATAAATTCCACAAATGTACCTTTAATACCAGTATTAGTCTGACCACACCCCTCATCAGCTTACCTTCATAAGCAGGTGTGTGGTCACCTGCTCTCCTCCTTCCCAAGCTTTCACCACAAGGTGAGGTCAAGGGCTGCAGCGGCCGTCGGATGCCAAGCGTCACCCCTAATTAACAGAACTTGGTTATAGTTATAACCTAACGTTCTGTCTCATTAGGGGCTCTGCTTGGCATCACTCTGCACAAAGGGAGGCCAAGCGGAGCCACTGGACGACAAATACACCCCGCTGAAGGCCCCTCACAACCAACAGAACAGGGAGGGCCGAGCCCCCCCGACCCCCCCTAATGGAGGGCACCCTCCCTATTAGAGGTTTACCGAGAGGGCGACGGACCCGACCGCGCGAAGAGGCACTCAAGCAACTCAACGCACAGGGTGAGCAGACCGTGGCTTGACCCCACGACTACACCCACGCACAACCCGCATGCCACCCGGGAACGAACGTAGGGAACAACCTCGTTACTGCCCCCAGAATCACGAGATCAAGGGCGAACCCAACCCCGTGGCAAGGCCGTAGCAGCGGAGCGCGAAGGAAGACCCAGACCCACCAAAAGGACTGGACTCCCTGGAATGGGGGCCCGGAGAAGTCCATGATGCCAGCATCAAGACCCCACCAGGTGGGCACTTAGTGACCCCGCCCCCCACATCGCCAGCGTATTCGGACAAAGGCCCCTCAGCCGAGCGGGCCCTGTCCTCCCCAACAGTACACCGCCTGGCACACAGGCCCTGCAACAGGCAGACAGCATGGTCGTAACACACAAGAGTTAACCAACGGAAGCAGGCAGTGCACCGGGAAAAAAGACCAGGCAACAGGCTGTCAACCCAAGCCTGGAGACTGCGGACGAGACAGGCGCCAGAAAGGACAGCTGAACACAGCCGCCCCGGCGGAAGGGGCGTATGCTGGCGTTGTCGCATAACCAAGCCTCCACAGAGAAGGCTGACACGATCGGCAGACGTCATGAACGTGCAGGGGCACCCTCAACCGGTGAAACCGGGAGTTGACACTGCAGCAACACACCAGAGAACCAACCACCCAGGCATTACCCTATGCAATGGTTGGTCCCATAACCCCTCAGGAAAGAAACCCCAAAACACACCTGAGGCACTGCCGCAGCCCGCGTTCCGGTTTCCAACAGGGCTATCCCGGGCCTACGGGTCAACGAAACATTACCCCGGACCGGGCCCGGTGATACGGGGAGCACAGGGTCCCCCAAGGAGGCTAAAACCACCCCAACAGGCCCCTCTTCGCCAAGCGCAAGAGAAGAGCGTAAAAAATGGAAGACCAGCCCCAGCACCCCGCACTCGGCATTCCCAGGAGGTCACCCAACCAAGTACCAACCAAGACCAACCTGCACAGCGGCCGAGATCCGACGAGATCGGGCGCGTACAGGTTCGCACGGCCGTAAGCCATTACGACAGTGCAGAATACAACGTACCCAACAAGGGTTCCATAACGCTCAACCCTGTGACACCCGGACCGACCTAGCATTTTTTCCCCCCGAAAAAAACCCAAGTCCCTCAGGGTACCAGAACAGCAGATCTGCATCCCCGGCGGACAACGGGTGTAACTGATCTGGACCAGCGCGACCAGAACCAGTCCTGTGCCCTAACCACGCCGACCTGCCAACCCCAGTAGAAGGGGCAGATATGCGTGTTGATCCTAAAACATAAAAAGAAGGCGCCACCCAGACGTTTCGGTACGAACCGCGCCCGGCGGCCCACCCCCAGGGCGTGAGACCCTTCCCCATATGTCCAGACCCATTCCGTTATCATCCCCTGACATGAACGGGAACCCATCGACAACCACACAGGGTGTCGGAAGAGGAAAAACCCCCATCCCAATTGCTTCATAAAAACGCTGTTTTAACCCCAAGCAATCAAGGCGCGCCAGTCAGCTAATGTCCAACAGAACATCCTGAGCTAGCACTATGTGTGCGTTTTGACATACCCACATCAACAATAGGCTGTTTAGACCACCTTATTGAATCCCCAAGACGCCCAGGGGAACGACAAGAGGGGCGAGATGCAATCAACTCCATGAATGAATGAATGAAAAATTTTACCCAACAGAATGCAGAAAGGGTACAACCCAGTACAGCAATACACACAATTGGTTAAGGGGAGGCAGACCTGAGAAAGACGTCAGTCTTGTTTCCATCAGGGACCCTCATTTCCAATCCATATAGACACATCCAACTCTTTATTATAATAATAAAGAAAAAGCATCACCCGTATGACCCAACTGCACAGCTGAGAGTAAAAAACCCTGTTTTCACATGATTTTAATCCAGTCACTCTTTTTAATCAGAGTGTAAGACCAGACCCTCCCAGAAACACCTTCCCACATGAGTTCATAGTCATGAAAAAGATATGCCAACTGTGAGTCACGTGACCAACCGACTCAAGTTTACACATAAATCGGGCGCAGCAGAACTGTGAGCCCTACGCCCTAACTCGACACCTTTAAGACACCTCAACTCATGGAAGGCGTCGCCATAGCAACACCGCTACAACGGGCGGGGAAACCTGCCGGCTCCTGTCATGTAATAGGAGTCGGTAGAATAACCCCCCCCCCCCCCCCCGCCAAGACGTCCCACCGGCTTGGCCCTGACTGGCTCAGCAGAAGAGATCAAAAATCCCCTAAACCAATCAAGCGGGTTTATTCGACACCCCCCCCCGAAAAAACACCCTTCATCCCTACACACAGAAAAACAACCGTAGCCATCTTGAAAACCTCCGGTAGAAAGCAATGCATAGCATAAGCTAATACAATGCCTGCTACCCACAAAAATGTGAAACAGGATTTTACAACAAAACACAAGTCGCCTGTGTGTGAATCCTACACCCGTTGACTATGTCGTACATAGGAAAAAACGCTGATCGAGAGTAAACGGCTAGGCCGTGAAATGTGTGTGTACGAGTATTACTGCAACTAAACAACACAGCATTGTTAGACACATATACTTAGTTCAAGCAATGGAATAACACCAGTTTCTACCTGCATGTGGAGCATCAAGCTAATAGAACCTATTACTGAGTGTACGTTGCAGACCTTGCTTAACCTCGTAACACAACACAACTCATCACACAACGTAAAAGGGCAGATTCATATATACACAACCCCACCATATGAATTGTTTGAAGAAACACACAGTTTGTTCGGCCAAAACACAGTCCCCCTCATATCGGGGAACTTTTTTATTAAACTATATAAAGTGTTCTAAGGCACAAAATCATAGAGGGGCCGGGGAGGGTGTAGAGGAGAGGGGACACAGAGGGGAAAAGTCACTCAACGGCGCCTGCCACCTCGCGCCGCTCGAGTCTTGCCACCCCGAGGAGCCCCGGAGGGACGGTAGGTTACTGTCTGCTGGACACGACGTTCCCTACCGTCTCCTCCGGTCGTGGATGGGCCGGCGGTGGCAGAAGCGCTGTTTCGTCCCCTGGCCCTCTTGGCAGGGCCAGCAGCGGCGGCGGAGGCAGTGGTAGCGGCGACGGAGACAGCTCGACGTCGCGGAAGCCTTCTGACTCCACCGGCAAGGACGGGAGGCGGAAAATGGGGTTGGAGAATGGACCTCTCCTCTGCCATCTCTCTGCATGTTGAGGTCATCAACCGCAGGGCCTTCCCGAATAGGCCAGCGTCGGAGAGGGCGGCCGTCAGAAGAGGAGCTTTCTTCTTCTCTGGCACACGGGCCTGCTCCAGCCAAAGGTGACGCTGGCCCAGGGTGGCCAGGGCGCGCACTTTCCCCATGGCTATGGCCAGCACCTGGGAAAGGTGCAGGACAGCTCCCGCAGCCTGGGTGATCTGATCGCATTTCACCTCGTTCAGATCCGTGCCGCCCGTCATTATCCCCGATACAAATCTAGCCAGGTGGGCGATGTTAGACGCCGCAGCCAGCGATTGTGTACCAGCGATGAATGACTGGTCACCCCAATAAGCCAATCGCCTAGCCGATTTCCCCTGGAGGACCGGCTTGCATAGGGGTTCCCACACCATATCCGGACAGAGGAGCGCGGCCATCGGACTGTCAAGCCGAGGCACGCCCTCCCCCATACCTTTGACTAACCCCGACACCCGCGTAACTGGTACGTAGGCGGGAGTTAGTCCCATGATGTTGGACACCGCCTGACCCCGACGAACATAGGCCCCCATCGATGGGAAAAATGGGTAGACAACGTCCACCCCTCTCACTGGGGGACGCTGCCAGGGATGGCCTATGAGGTCATCAGGGACAGGTGCAGGCAATGGCAGCGGCAGCGGCACGCCGTTTGCGGCGGCGGCTACCGCCATGAGCTCGGGAAACAAGGCCTGCAGTTCCCCCTGCGAACCTTCCTCCACCGACCCCGCATCCCTCACATGCAGCAGGCTACGACTGGTCAAGGAGCCACAGTCTGATGTGGCCGACAGTAGGGCATCCTGCTGATGAGGCCAAGGTGGTTCCTCGACATCCTCGAACAGGGCGCCCCATGGAGCCATTTCCCCCCACTCCGGGGTCTCCTGAGGAGGGATACTCTCCTCCACGGGGCCATCATACAAAAACCCGTCCGCCTCGTCCATGAAGTCCTCAGTCTCCATTGGAAATCCAGAGCCGGACGCATCTTCGCTGGTCTCCAGCAGTTCCCCAAACCCAGGCCGTTCGCGCCTGCATGCTACCATCTTGCGACGTGAACGGGCAGACGCGAAAAGTTTGTGTCGCAAATCCTCTGGCTCCAAGACAACCCCCCGTTCACCAACGGGCGATTCCCCGGAACCAGAGGAACCAGAGTCGAGATCAGGCCATCGCCGGAGCGACGGCACCGACTCCTCGGCTCTTCGGTGAGGCAAACTATCCACCGGCAGCCTCCCGGGCTGGGTCGGCAACCACGAAAGTGGCAACAGCCCAGCACCAAGGCGCACGACGGAGGCGGGAATGGAGAACCGCTGGTGAAGAGTAGGTCTAGCGGGTCTACTCTCCGCGGAATACATTATGACCCAACTTTTTCTTGTACAACAGATGTGAGAGAAGAAAAAATTAAGCACAATGTAAACTCGTCACAACTCTTTTCAACTAACAACACGTCAAGTGGGGTACTACCAGGCACTTCCTTGTGGTGAAAGCGAGAAGGAGGAGAGCAGGTGACCACACACCTGCTTATGAAGGTAAGCTGATGAGGGGTGTGGTCAGACTAAT
>NC_140179.1:84208880-84323880 GCF_963971535.1 Notolepis coatsorum | reverse complement strand
TGGGAGTGTTGCATTTATTGTTTTGTTCTTGACTTATTGTGATGTTTCTTCTCGACTTGTTTAAAGAAGACGTGTACGGCCCATGGGGACATTAACGTGTGTTGTCGGGCCTTACAAATACATTTGATTTGAAATTTGATTTGATTTGATTGCGATTATTAAGATTAAGGACTGGGGTGAGTTCTGTCCGTGAAGCGTTTTTAATTTGAAAAGTCACTACAGTAGATTTGAGGCAGTGACATCAAGGTGACAGGTCACTACAGTATGTCTGAGGTAGTGGCATCAAGGTGAAAAGTGATGTTCATAATCAAGTCCGAACAGTGATCTTATGCATGTTCACAATAAAGTCAGAACAGTGATCTTCTGCATATTCATCAGTGTGAACTGTGTTCCTGGTCTGGTGAGAAGTCAGCTATAATGTCAGCTTTCATTCTAGTCACAGTCAGTCTCCAAGACAGATGCAAATGTTCATCAGTGAGTCTTGATCTCGTCTGAGTTTTCAACAGTTTCATGCGTGAAAAGATTTGCTCGCAGATAAACAGCAAGAGCTGCCAGAAAAGTGTGGATGTCTTCACTGCTGTTTGATGTTTGGATAAGTGTCGTTTGGGAGGACGGCAGAGAATTGAATGAGACTATTTGACTGGAATGTGCCTTTCAGAACATCACAGTTAGCTCAAACTGAGATGAAGGCAGGGCTTTGTCAGTTTTAGGAACAAAAGAGTTCTGGAAAGGATGGATTTCAGGCACAGAATCTCACATCAAACCCTGTCCCAGCATTTCAAGTGCTTCCAGTGCTTCTTGACGACGATGCATCAACTCAAGTGTAACGTTCTGTGTGTGAGTGAAGGAGGGTGTTATTCTAGGAAAATGGAAGATGGTTCATAGCTAACGTTTATTTAAAAAAAATTGCGATTAAAAAAAATAATCTAATTAATTACAGGATTTGTAATTAATTAATCTAATTAATTGCATTTTAATCGCATAACCATTTTATACCTGATATTCTATATTCTATAATCATATTTCAAATTACATGTGTCCGGATGGCAGAATTCAGTACTGTATCTACAAAACCTTCTGTCATCTTCCATCTATTAATTTGCTTAGATTTTTCAGGTCAGGTCAATTTGAGCATGGTGTTATTCACAGTCAAAGATAAAAAAAAAATGTAATTGATATTCTCATTTGGTTCATTACAATTTACTCAAGCCTAGTAACATGGCCTAGTAACTCACCCCCGACATGGCACGACCCCGGTCAGTCGCCTCTGGTTTAGCTCCGCGACGATTGTGCACACTTTTAGCTATTATGTTTGTTTTTTCTACTTTTTTTATTAAAACATAACTGGCGGGTACGTCATACGACTGCCAGACACTTATGGACCTAAACCCCGGACTCAAAGAGGAGTTTGGAGACACTTTATGCCTAGAATGGCCAACGGAGATCAGGCGGGACAACGAGGACAACAAAGACAAAGACAAAGACAAAGGAACCGGCAGGAAGAGACACAGAGGCAAACGTGGAGGAATCAAGCTGAGGTTAAAAAGATCTGCTTACCGCCCAGCAATTCCATCCATCTTTCTGGCGAATGCACGTTCGTTGGAGGGAAGGATGGACGATCTGAGAGCGAGGGTCCGCTTCCAACGTGAGGTGAGAGACGCTAACATCATGTGTTTTACGGGAACATGGCTCAAGCCAGCGACTCCGGACCACAGCATCTCTCCCTCGGACTCCTTCACCGTCCTACGAGCGGATCGCATGGCAGCCTCCGGCAAGAGCGTCGGCGGTGGGGTTTGTCTCCTCACGAACAATGGCTGGGTTAATCCCAAAGAGGTGCATGTTCTCTCACGCTCATGCTCCCCAGACATGGAACATCTCTCAATTCTGTGCCGTCCGTTCCACCTCCCTGTGAGTTTACTGCGGTCATCATGACCGCTGTATATATCCCTCCACAAGCGAACACCGTCAAGGCGCTGGCGGAGCTACACGACCATCTCAACAAACATCAAATTAAACATCCAGACGCAGCGATGATCGTAGCTGGTGATTTCAACCAGGCGAATGTGAAAAAAGTGATCGCCTGCTCCACATGAGGGAGGAACACACTCGACCACTGTTACACCCCGTTCAGAGCCGGCTACAAGGCTGTAGCGGCTCCACCATTGACGGGGGCTACAAGCTCATCCGACCACGACTCCATCTTGTTATTCCCCGCTTACAAACAAAGATCACGTGACGCCGTCGTGTCACATGTGACAAAAAAATGGACCGACCAATCAGAGGCCACGCTCCAGGATGCGCTCGAGGACACGGACTGGAATATGTTTCAAGGAAGCACCAGTGACGTCAGCGAGTTCGCGGACAGCGTTGTGTGCTTTATAACAACACTCGCTGACAGTATTGTCCGCATGAAAAAGGTGCGGGTCTTCCCAAACCAGAAACCGTGGGTGGACAGTACTATCAGAGCAGCTCTGAACTCTCGCACCACTGCTTACAACCTGGGCAGAGAGTCAGCAAACATGGAGGAGTACAAGGCTACAGTCTATACTCTGCGCAAGGCTGTAAAACTTGCAAAACGGACATATGCTGATAAACTGGAGACACAAATGGCACAAAACGACACAAGAGGCTTATGGCGGGGACTGAGGACAATAACTGACTACAAAGTCAGCGCCCCCTCAATGGGGAGCGACGACGCCTCTCGCGCGGACAAACTCAACACTTTCTACGCTCGGTTTGGTGTAGACAGTGGCGTCGCTAGCTCAACGGCTAGCGACGTCACTGGCGCGCCGGCTGTTGTGGAGGGGGGAGGGGGGGCTACCGCGGGGGGGCGGACGCTCTCTCGTTGTCGGAACACAGTGTGAGAAGAGCATTTATGCAGGTGAACACCAGAAAAGCGGCTGGCCCAGATGGTATAACAGGACGCATACTTAAGTCCTGTGCCAACCAGCTAGCCCCTGTGTTCACCGCCATATTTAATCAATCCCTGGCGGAGTCAGTGGTCCCTGCCTGCTTCAAGATGTCTACCATCATCCCTGTACCGAAGAAACCCTCCCCAACATGTCTCAATGACTACAGACCGGTGGCACTCACCTCTGTGGCCATGAAATGTTTCGAGAGGCTGGTCAAGGAGCACATTTGTGCCTCCCTCCCCAGTGATATGGACCCTATGCAATTTGCATACAGGACAAACAGGTCCACTGACGACGCGGTCTCCCAGGTACTGCACAGCACCCTCTCTCACCTTGACCGCCAGAAGGGGGGCTATGTGAGACTGTTGTTCATTGACTACAGCTCAGCGTTCAACACCATAGTCCCCACCAGACTGGTGGACAAGCTGCTCGAGCTGGGTCTGAGCTCCGCCCTGAGTGCCTGGGTACTGTACTTTCTGAGTGAAAGACCCCAGGCGGTCAGGGTGGGGGGTCAGACCTCCAACACCATCACCCTGAGCATCGGATCCCCCCAGGGCTGTGTTCTGAGCCCCCTGCTGTACTCACGCTACACACACGATTGTGTGGCCAAGTTCAGCTCCAACTCCATAGTGAAGTTTGCAGACGACCCGGTGGTGGTGGGGCCGATCTCGGACAACGACGAGAAGGCCTACCGGGAGGAGGTTGAGGTACTGGAACGCTGGTGCCAGGACAACAGCCTGCTCCTGAACATTGGTAAAACCAAGGAGCTGATTGTGGATTATAGGAGAGGACAGCAGGAGACACACACACCACTGAGGATAAACGGGGCTACCGTGGACCGGGTGAGCAGCTTTAAGTACCTGGGGGTCCACATCTCAGAGGATCTGACATGGACAACACACATACTGTAGACTCAGTCGTAAAAAAGGCGAAGCAGCGCCTCTACCACCTGAGACAGTTAAGGAAGTTCAGACTATCTGGGAAGATACTCCAGTCCTTCTACTCCGGAGCTGTAGAGAGCATCTTGACTGGAAACATCACTGCCTGGTATGGAAACAACACGGCACAGGACAAGAAGGCCCTACAGAGAGTGGTGCGCTCAGCCGAGCGTACCACGGTTATTGCACTACCTCCCCTGCAGGTTCTATACAACAAGAGGTGCAAATCCGAGCCTGCAGAATAATGAAAGACCCTCACCACCCCAACAACAGCCTGTTCCAGCTGCTGAGGTCAGGCAGACGCCTGCGAACCCCAGCTACTAGGACCTGGTTGTAAGCACCACTGCTTACAACCTGGGCAGAGAGTCAGGAAACATGGAGGAGTATAAGGCTTCAGTCTATACTCTGCGCAAGGCTGTTAAACTTGCTAAGAGGACATATGCTGATAAACTGGAGACACAAATGGCACAAAACGACACAAGAGGCTTATGGCGGGGACTGAAGACAATAACTGACTACAAAGTCAGCGCCCCCTCAATGGGGAGCGACGACGCCTCTCGCGCGGACAAACTCAACACTTTCTACGCTCGGTTTGGTGTAGACAGTGGCGTCGCTAGCTCAACGGCTAGCGACGTCACTGGCGCGCCGGCTGTTGTGGAGGGGGGAGGGGGGGCTACCGCGGGGGGGCGGACGCTCTCTCGTTGTCGGAACACAGTGTGAGAAGAGCATTTATGCAGGTGAACACCAGAAAAGCGGCTGGCCCAGATGGTATAACAGGACGCATCCTTAAGTCCTGTGCCAACCAGCTAGCCCCTGTGTTCACCGCCATATTTAATCAATCCCTGGCGGAGTCAGTGGTCCCTGCCTGCTTCAAGATGTCTACCATCATCCCTGTACCGAAGAAACCCTCCCCAACATGTCTCAATGACTACAGACCGGTGGCACTCACCTCTGTGGCCATGAAATGTTTCGAGAGGCTGGTCAAGGAGCACATTTGTGCCTCCCTCCCCAGTGATATGGACCCTATGCAATTTGCATACAGGACAAACAGGTCCACTGACGACGCGGTCTCCCAGGTACTGCACAGCACCCTCTCTCACCTTGACCGCCAGAAGGGGGGCTATGTGAGACTGTTGTTCATTGACTACAGCTCAGCGTTCAACACCATAGTCCCCACCAGACTGGTGGACAAGCTGCTCGAGCTGGGTCTGAGCTCCGCCCTGAGTGCCTGGGTACTGTACTTTCTGAGTGAAAGACCCCAGGCGGTCAGGGTGGGGGGTCAGACCTCCAACACCATCACCCTGAGCATCGGATCCCCCCAGGGCTGTGTTCTGAGCCCCCTGCTGTACTCACTCTACACACACGATTGTGTGGCCAAGTTCAGCTCCAACTCCATAGTGAAGTTTGCAGACGACCCGGTGGTGGTGGGGCCGATCTCGGACAACGACGAGAAGGCCTACCGGGAGGAGGTTGAGGTACTGGAACGCTGGTGCCAGGACAACAGCCTGCTCCTGAACATTGGTAAAACCAAGGAGCTGATTGTGGATTATAGGAGAGGACAGCAGGAGACACACACACCACTGAGGATAAACGGGGCTACCGTGGACCGGGTGAGCAGCTTTAAGTACCTGGGGGTCCACATCTCAGAGGATCTGACATGGACAACACACATACTGTAGACTCAGTCGTAAAAAAGGCGAAGCAGCGCCTCTACCACCTGAGACAGTTAAGGAAGTTCAGACTATCTGGGAAGATACTCCAGTCCTTCTACTCCGGAGCTGTAGAGAGCATCTTGACTGGAAACATCACTGCCTGGTATGGAAACAACACGGCACAGGACAAGAAGGCCCTACAGAGAGTGGTGCGCTCAGCCGAGCGTACCACGGTTATTGCACTACCTCCCCTGCAGGTTCTATACAACAAGAGGTGCAAATCCAGAGCCTGCAGAATAATGAAAGACCCTCACCACCCCAACAACAGCCTGTTCCAGCTGCTGAGGTCAGGCAGACGCCTGCGAACCCCAGCTACTAGGACCTGGTTGTAAGCACCACTGCTTACAACCTGGGCAGAGAGTCAGGAAACATGGAGGAGTATAAGGCTTCAGTCTATACTCTGCGCAAGGCTGTTAAACTTGCTAAGAGGACATATGCTGATAAACTGGAGACACAAATGGCACAAAACGACACAAGAGGCTTATGGCGGGGACTGAAGACAATAACTGACTACAAAGTCAGCGCCCCCTCAATGGGGAGCGGCGACGCCTCTCTCGCGGACAAGCTCAACTCTTTCTACGCTTGGTTTGGTGTAGACAGTGGCGCTGCTAGCTCTCCGGCTAGTGACGTCACTGGCGCGCCGGCTGTTGTGGAGGGGGGGGGGGGGCAACTGCGGGGGGGGGGACGCTCTCTTGTTGTCGGAACACAGAAGAGCATTTATGCAGGTGAACACCAGGAAAGCGGCAGGCCCAGATGGTATAACAGGACGCATACTTAAGTCCTGTGCCAACCAGCTAGCCCCGGTGTTCACCGCCATATTTAATCAATCCCTGGCGGAGTAAGTGGTCCCTGCCTGCTTCAAGATGTCTACCATCATCCCTGTACCGAAGAAACCCTCCCCAACATGTCTCAATGACTACAGACCGGTGGCACTCACCTCTGTGGTCATGAAATGTTTCGAGAGGCTGGTCAAGGACCACATTTGTGCCTCCCTCCCCAGTGATATGGACCCTATGCAATTTGCATACAGGACAAACAGGTCCACTGACGACGCAGTCTCCCAGGTACTGCACAGCACCCTCTCTCACCTTGACCGTCAGAAGGGGGGCTATGTGAGACTGTTATTCATTGACTACAGCTCAGCGTTCAACACCATAGTCCCCACCAGACTGATGGACAAGCTGATCGAGCTGGGTCTGAGCTCTGCCCTGAGTGCCTGGGTACTGGACTTTCTGAGTGAAAGACCCCAGGCGGTCAGGGTGGGGGGTCAGACCTCCAACACCATCACCCTGAGCATCGGGTCCCCCCAGGGCTGTGTTCTGAGCCCCCTGCTGTACTCACTCTACACACACGATTGTGTAGCCAAGTTCAGCTCCAACTCCATAGTGAAGTTTGCAGACGACACAGTGGTGGTGGGGCTGATCTCGGACAACGACGAGAAGGCCTACCGGGAGGAGGTTGAGGTACTGGAACGCTGGTGCCAGGACAACAGCCTGCTCCTGAACATTGGTAAAACCAAGGAGCTGATCGTGGATTATAGGAGAGGACAGCAGGAGACACACACACCACTGATGATAAACGGGGCTACCGTGGACAGGGTGAGCAGCTTTAAGTACCTGGGGGTCCACATCTCAGAGGATCTGACATGGTCAACACACATAGACACAGTCGTAAAAAAGGCGAAGCAGCGCCTCTACCACCTGAGACAGGTAAGGAAGTTCAGAGTATCGGGGAAGATACTCCAGTCCTTCTACTCCGGAGCTGTAGAGAGCATCTTGACTGGAAACATCACTGCCTGATATGGAAACAGCACGGCACAGGACAAGAAGGCCCTACAGAGAATGGTGCGCTCAGCCGAGCGTACCACGGGTATTGCACTACCTCCCCTGCAGGTTCTATACAACAAGAGGTGCAAATCCAGAGCCTGCAGAATAATGAAAGACCCCCACCACCCCAATAACAGCCTGTTCCAGCTGCTGAGGTCAGGCAGACGCCTGCGAACCCCAGCTACTAGGACAGAGAGGCTTAGGCTCAGCTTCTTCCCCCAGGCCATCAGAGCCTTGAACAATGAACACTGAGTGCCACAGAACACTGATCTATCCACACACAAGCACACACACGACACACACGCTGTGCACGCTCACACACTAGCAGCCACTTTAACACTTTAACATGAGCAGACACACACTCATGCCGCACACACCCACACTTATGGCCAAAAAGGAAAGGTCACTTTAAATTAGTATAACAACAGTAACAGTGTATTGCACTACCTAAGCTACCTAGCATGTCCTATATGCCCTGTAAATAACTATGTACAGATACCGAGATGTCCCACCATGTTACCTGTTACCTGTTACCTGTTTATTGCACAATGTTGTTTTTTATTGGATTCTATTACATGTTGTACCACTGTATTGCACATCGTTGCGGGCAAGACCACCCGCATTTCATTGTATACTTGTATGCCGTGACAAATAAAACTCTTGACTTGACTTGACTTGAGAGAGACTTCGGCTCAGCGTAACACTGAACTCTCCACACACAAGCACACATGAGCACACACACGACACGCACGCTGTACACGCTCGCACACTAGCAGCCACTTTAACATGAGAAAACACACACTCATGCTGCACACGCCCACACTTATGGCCACTAAGGAAAGGTCACTTTAAAAATAGTATAGTAACAGTAACAGTGTATTGCACTACCAAAGGACCTAGCATGTCCTCCATGCTCTGTTAATAACTTATGTACAAATACCGATATGCCCTACTATGTTACCTGTTTATTGCACAATGTTGTTTTATTGGATTCTATTGTTACTACTGTATTGGACATCGTTGCGGGCAAGACCACCCGCATTTCATTGTATACTTGTATGCCGTGACAAATAAAACTCTTGACTTGACTTGACTTAACAGGCACAGTATTTCTGACACTGGGAATACATTCCCTGAGATCCATAGATGTCCCTAGAATCAGATACCAAGAACATGCAAATGGACCGTATAAAAAAAAGTCTGTAAATGTGTATTCTACGTTCTTATGGAATGAAGGAGATGAAAAAAAATACCTAAAAAAAAATTTAAATGTGTAATTAATTTTGAGTTAATTTTCATAAGGCGATAATTTGCTGTGTAATTAATTAATCTAATTAACACGATAAACTGACAGCCCTATAAAAAACATAACCCGCTAACAATACTAAGCTATTAACATACTAAACTGATAACATATTAAGCTGATAACATACTAAGCTTATAATATACTAAGCTGATAACATACTAAAATGATAACATACTAAGCTTATAACATACTACAGTAAGCTGATAACATACTAGACCTAGCAATTTTTTGCTAGTTTTGTTGTTCTTATGTACTGTTATGTTGTAAAGGTTTACGGCTACTTGATGTATGACAGAGATACATTGCTGAGAATTCGTGATTCGACGATCACTCACCCCATTCCAGAATTTATCTTAGTATTTAAAGTATTTTTAAGTACTGTATGTACATTTTATTCTACTGTTGCACTTTTTATATCACCACTCTCAGCACTGTCACTTTAAAAAAATCATTATTATGCTGTTTTTTATTGTGTTTCTTTCGTATGTATTCTATTACGTATTTTATTGACATGCTGTAGGTCAAGGTGGCAAGATGCAACAATAAAACTGAATCTGAATACTAAGATGATAACATACTAAGCTGATAACATACTAAGCTTATAACATACTAAGCTGATAACATACTAAGCTGATAACATACTAAGATGATAACATACTAAGCTGATAACATACTAATATGATAACGTACTAAGCTGATAACAAACTAAGAAGATAACATACTAAGCTGATAACACACTAAGTTTATAACATACCAAGATGATAACATCTTAAGGTGGGCCAATTCACAGAGCAGTCCTCTGTGCAGTTTCCCTTAATTTTCATTCCAAGTTGATTTTGTCCCCACTTTACTACCACCAGCCCCAAGTGAATAGGACAGGCTGAGACTCTCTCTCGCTCTATATATATACACTAATACATGCTTTATACACAAATACATGCTCTATATAATAATACACGCTCTATACACTAATACATGCTCTATACACTACTACACACCAGTGGAGGTTTCTCTATGACAACACGTGAAACACAAATTCACAATTATTATTAATTTACATATACCTATATATATATATATATATATTTTTTTTTATTATTATAATTTTTTTTATTATAAATGTTTTCCTCTGTAAAAAAATGGCAGTGAATTTTCTTTTCTTCAAAAATGGCCAAAATTGACAGCTCTGAGCAGGCCTGCACTGCAGTATTGCCTGCAGTAATTATTCGTGCAGATTAGCTGCACAGGTTGACCCATTGTTAAATAAATAATAAATAATAGCCAATCAAAATAGGCTATTAATGTCATCTAAGTACGGTCTGTGCAGTTAAACTCTTGCCATTGAATGGAGGATTTAATGATTGACAGCCCTTGACATCCAATACACGGAGGTTGAATGATTGGCAGCCTTGCAAATCCAATCAGAGTATGGCTCCTACGTCTGCAGCTCTGTAGCTACACAGCTGTTTCTCCCCTCGCGGGATTGATTCAAGTCAAGTCAAGTCAAGAGTTTTAATTGTCACGGCATACAAGTATACAATGAAATGCGGGTGGTCTTGCCCGCAACGATGTTCAATACAGTGGTACAACATATAATAGAATCCAATAAAAAAAAAAACATTGTGCAATAAACAGGTAACAGGTAACATGGTGTGACATCTCGGTATCTGTACATAGTTATTTACAGAGCATATAGGACATGCTAGGTAGCTTTGGTAGTGCAATACACTGTTCCTGTTATACTAATTTAAAGTGGCCTTTCCTTTTGGCCATAAGTGTGCGTGTGTGCGGCATGAGTGTGTGCCCGCTCATGTTAAAGTGTTAAGTGATGATTGATTGATTGATGATTGATTGATTGATTGATTGATTGATTGATTGATTGATTGAACATTTTATTAACAGAGCACTGAGAGCAGCCACGTTCGAAACCTCTATATTAGTGTATCTAACATTTAGCACTTTAATAGCAACTTATTTTTCACGGCGGGACATTTACTGAGGACCAGCACAACACACCTGTGGATATTATGATTTAACAAGTCTATCTGTCCAGGAGGATGACAACATTATTGCAGGTATAAGCAAGCAGCCTAGCAGTTTCTAGCTTGGATGCTAATAACTACTAATGTTATCACGCTACCTTGGATGCTAACTAACGTAATTAAGCTGGTCATGGTTCATGGTGAGCTGTTTGTGTTATAACGAGACAGCAAATTAATGAATGAATGAAAACTTTATTTGGGTGAATCGCTTGGGTGACTGTCTGAGTGACCACCTGTCGGGAGTCGGAGTCCCGAAAATGGAACGTGTGTCACGCATCAACAGAATAGTGGATTTCGACAGCATCCTCACGCAAATGAAGGATCGATTAGATCACAAAAGACTGCTGTTTGCAACGGCAGAGGAGGTCATTGAACGTTTCATCAGAAAAGAGCGAAGGATGGATTTCATTTACAAGGAGCGACAGGGACTCTATTTCCTCCTAAGAAGTAACGTCGTCAATTGTGAGTGAATTTTTTTTTTTAATATTTAGTAGCTGTGTGGGGCGGGTCTGTGTTGATTATGATTATACAGCCTGGTCCTACAGTACACTATACAGCCTGGTCCTACAGTACACTATACAGCCTGGTCCTACAGTACACTATACAGCCTGGTCCTACAGTACACTATACAGCCTGGTCCTACAGTACACTATACAGCCTGGTCCTACAGTACACTATACAGCCTGGTCCTACAGTACACTATACAGCCTGGTCCTACAGTACACTATACAGCCTGGTCCTACAGTACACTATACAGCCTGGTCCTACAGTACACTATACAGCCTGGTCCTACAGTACACTATACAGCCTGGTCCTACAGTACACTATACAGCCTGGTCCTACAGTACACTATACAGCCTGGTCCTACAGTACACTATACAGCCTGGTCCTGCAGTACACTATACAGCCTGGTCCTACAGTACACTATACAGCCTGGTCCTACAGTACACTATACAGCCTGGTCCTACAGTACACTATACAGCCTGGTCCTACAGTACACTATACAGCCTGGTCCTGCAGTACACTATACAGCCCGGTCCTACAGTACACTATACAGCCTGGTCCTACAGTACACTATACAGCCTGGTCCTGCAGTACACTATACAGCCTGGTCCTACAGTACACTATACAGCCTGGTCCTACAGTACACTATACAGCCTGGTCCTACACTACACTATACAGCCTGGTCCTACAGTACACTATACAGCCTGGTCCTACAGTACACTATACAGCCTGGTCCTACAGTACACTATACAGTCTGGTCCTACAGTACACTATACAGCCTGGTCCTACAGTACACTATACAGCCTGGTCCTACAGTACACTATACAGCCTGGTCCTACAGTACACTATACAGCCTGGTCCTACAGTACACTATACAGCCTGGTCCTACACTACACTATACAGCCTGGTCCTACAGTACACTATACAGCCTGGTCCTACAGTACACTATACAGCCTGGTCCTACAGTACACTATACAGTCTGGTCCTACAGTACACTATACAGCCTGGTCCTACAGCACTCTACTAATCTATACTTCAGAAGTATGATATTTAAACATGGTCCCCAACATTAATGGAAGCTAATGAGGAGCCTGACACCTGGGCGGAATGGGGGTGTTGCAGCGTTGGGGATGTTTAAAAAATATAATTTAATATATAATATAATATAATAATTTGTGCTTCACCTAAAAATTTGGTCAGCAGCCTCCACTTGTTGATCGGTATCAGTCGTCATCGCGTCTCCTGGCCGAGGCAATCGCTCCGTGGAATTCTCACTCCCACGCACTGACTGGCTGTCGCTTATAAGCCCTTGTTTTTTTTTTTACCTTTCTTGCACATTTTAACTGTTCTTCTTTTACTTATTTTATTCCAGAATGTATGTTTGTAAGTGCAAATAAACAATAACAAATATCAAAAGGCTGGTTTATTTGCATAAACAAAGGTCTCATACAGAATGAGACGAATTGAAAGTCCTTATAAGGTTAAGAAACTAAATTAATACGTTCCCTCTCTCTCTCTCTCTCTCTCTCTCTCTCTCTCTCTCTCTCTCTCTCTCTCTCTCTCTCTCTCTCTCTCGGCCGTGCATCACTGTTACAGTAGCAGCAAACGTTTCTCAAGTCAAGTCGCGTCAACTCCTCCGTGCAAACATTACTGACTTTTAACCCGATTGTGAACAAGATCAAGGGTGTTGATTTTTTTGTGAGTCGGACCAGATAATTAAACAAGTCTCTTGCTAACGTCTCTGTGGCAAAACTTTACGGGACCAAGACGTTCTTCTTGTGGAAACAGATCAGACTGTAAGTACAATAATGTTCACATTGTTTTCCTCTTATTGCTCCTTTTTTCTTGCAATGTAAGTGCTTGCATTTTGTTCCTTAGACCTCCCTAACAGATTATCTGTATTTATTTTATTATTTTATGATGGTTAAGTTGGTGAAAATGTTAGTTTTATGCTTGGTCACAATAGTGAGCATTTGGATCTAACATAGTCAAAATTTAAATAAATAAACTAAATAATGGCAGTAAAGTAAAGTGGCAGTGTGTGTGTCAGTGGGGGGGGGAGGGGGGGGTTAGTCCAGAGTCTGTGGGGGGGGGGGGGGGGGGGCAGAGTAGAGAGGAGTCCAGATTCTGTGGAGGCAGGTAAAAGAGAGGGGGGGAGCTGGGTGTGTGTGTGGGGGGGGGGGGGTTTAGTCCAGGTTCTGTGGTGGCAGGTAAGAGAGGGGGGGGGGGCTGGGTGTGTGTGTCAGTGGGGGGGGGGGGGGGGGGGGGTTTAATCCAGGTTCTGTGGAGGCAGGTAAGAGAGGGGGTGGGGGGGGGCTGGGTGTGTGTGTGTGTGTGTGTGGGGGGGGTTAGTCCAGGTTATGTGGAGGCAGGTAAGAGAGGGGGGGGAGCTGTGTGTGTGTGGGGGGGGGGGGTTTAGTCCAGGTTCTGTGTAGGCAGGTAAGAGTGGGGGGCTGGGTGTGTGTGTGTGTGTGTGGGGGGGTTAGTCCAGGTTATGTGGAGGCAGGTAAGAGAGGGGGGGGAGCTGTGTGTGTGTGGGGGGGGGGGTTTAGTCCAGGTTCTGTGTAGGCAGGTAAGAGTGGGGGGCTGGGTGTGTGTGTGTGTGTGTGGGGGGGGGGGGGGGGGGGGGTTAGTCCAGGTTGCGTCTATGCCAAATACAACGCAGTTCGGTTTCCGGGTTCCTCTGATTGGCCACTAAGCCCACGTGACCGCGCGCTAGCACGCCCCCCTTATCGCCCGCTGCAGCGCTGTGAAGCAGAAGAGCCAGCGGGGTGACGCGAGGCGGTGGTTTCAGCAGCAGCGGCCGTCTTTTTCCCAGGCGGCTCGTTCTTATTAATCCCTAATGTCATGTATGTTGTGTATGTCATAAATGTCGATATGAATTGAAAATGGGGGACCCTGATGTAAACAAGACGAAAGTATTTCTCTGGTCTGCATCCCCTTAACAATTGTGTGTATTGCGCCGTACTGTATTGTACCCATTCTGCAATCTGTTAAATAAAGTTTTCATTCATTCATTCATTTCTCCCCCACTACTCCCAAAAGTAACACTAAATAGATAAAGTACAACAACGCCAGACTCAAGAAACTGTGTTTCTTGAAGCGTTGTGAGGGTGGTCATTATGTAGTCTGGGTGGCCATTATGTAGTCTGGGTGGTCATCATGTAGTCTGGGTGGTCATCATGTAGTCTGGGTGGTCATTATGTGTAGTCTGGGTGGTCATTATGTAGTCTGGGTGGTCATCATGTAGTCTGGGTGGTCATCATGTGTAGTCTGGGTGGTCATCATGTGTAGTCTGGGTGGTCATTATGTGTAGTCTGGGTGGTCATCATGTAGTCTGGGTGGTCATCATGTGTAGTCTGGGTGGTCATCATGTGTAGTCTGGGTGGTCATTATGTGTAGTCTGGGTGGTCATTATGTGTAGTCTGGGTGGTCATTGTGTGTAGTCTGGGTGGTCATCATGTAGTCTGGGTGGTCATCATGTAGTCTGGGTGGTCATCATGTGTAGTCTGGGTGGTCATCATGTGTAGTCTGGGTGGTCATTATGTGTAGTCTGGGTGGTCATCATGTAGTCTGGGTGGTCATCATGTAGTCTGGGTGGTCATCATGTGTAGTCTGGGTGGTCATTATGTGTGGTCTGGGTGGTCATTATGTGTAGTCTGGGTGGTCATTGTGTAGTCTGGGTGGTCATTATGTGTAGTCTGGGTGGTCATCATGTAGTCTGGGTGGTCATCATGTGTAGTCTGGGTGGTCATCATGTGTAGTCTGGGTGGTCATTATGTGTAGTCTGGGTGGTCATCATGTAGTCTGGGTGGTCATCATGTGTAGTCTGGGTGGTCATTATGTGTAGTCTGGGTGGTCATCATGTAGTCTGGGTGGTCATCATGTGTAGTCTGGGTGGTCATTATGTGTAGTCTGGGTGGTCATTATGTGTAGTCTGGGTGGTCATTGTGTAGTCTGGGTGGTCATCATGTGTAGTCTGGGTGGTCATCATGTGTAGTCTGGGTGGTCATCATGTGTAGTCTGGGTGGTCATCATGTAGTCTGGGTGGTCATCATGTGTAGTCTGGGTGGTCATCATGTGTAGTCTGGGTGGTCATCATGTAGTCTGGGTGGTCATCATGTGTAGTCTGGGTGGTCATTATGTGTAGTCTGGGTGGTCATTGTGTAGTCTGGGTGGTCATCATGTAGTCTGGGTGGTCATCATGTATAGTCTGGGTGGTCATCATGTAGTCTGGGTGGTCATCATATATAGTCTGGGTGGTCATCATGTGTAGTCTGGGTGGTCATTATGTAGTCTGGGTGGTCATTATAATAATAATAATAATAATTCATTTAATTTATATAGCGCTTCTCAATAACCCGAAGTCGCTGACAGTAGTCGGGAGCAGGGGTACAAACAGAGAAACGAAAGCAAAGAAACAAAAACAAAACAACAAAGAACCAAAAACAAAAGGAACATGAGACCATGGGGGGAACGGGGGAGACAGCCTGATGGCACAAAAAAAGACTGGAGACATATCAATCAGGTTGGAGGGGAGGGGGGGGTTTAGGGGTGGGGGGGGTTGAAGGGAGTTCCAGAGTCGGGGTGCAGTGCGAGAGAAGGCCCGATCTCCGAAGTTTTTAAGCTTGGATGTCGGGACAGTGAGGGAGGCAGTGGAGGAGGACCGGAGGGAACGGGTGGGGCGGTAGTCTGGGTGGTGTAGTCTGGGTGGTCATCATGTGTAGTCTGGGTGGTCATTATGTGTAGTGTGGGTGGTCATTATGTGTAGTCTGGGTGGTCATCATGTAGTCTGGGTGGTCATTATGTGTAGTCTGGGTGGTCATCAAAAGACGTGGATGAATAAGAGAAATCGTCAAAATCGCCCATTTCTGACTGTTTTATCCCAATGGTCACCATTGTGACCATGGTTACATTTCCACCTCTTGAGGTTAAAATATGCATGCAAGCATATCATTGTCATTACATATCAGTAGAAGACCCTTTAATTAGTATATATACAACATACTATAGTTTAACACTTTAATCGCCGATGACGTGTTTAGACGTCATTCCTCGCCATGCTCATTCTGCCGAAGACGCCGTAACTCGTCTTTGATATCAATATTTCAAAAATCTGTGCTCGAAATCATATTTCTCCTCCGGGGACCTGAGATGTACAGCTGAGCTCCACTCAACTCTCTAGCGGTTCAAGAGCGCCATCTGGTGGCCGATCGGCAGATCGCCAACAGGAAGTGACTCGTCAAACAGGAAGTGCTCATCCATATTTCGTCCGGGCACTCGCGATCATTAGCAGGACTCTATCTCAACACACTGGATAATCAATCGCTCGCCCTAACTCAATAAACAACGTTATTTGGACGTATATAGTATTATACAACCTGGAAATCGTTCATCAGGATCAACATCCCATAATCGAAAACTGTCTACTCCAAGCTGATCGTCCAACGGCGCGAGGAAGATACGGTGAGTTTCAACATTATTTTCTAACGTCTTCTATACTAACTGATCTGATGATCATATGACCCACACTAGATGAATTGTATAACGTTGCCCACGGAATTATAAACGCCCCCTCGCCCATCCGGTCAATATCAGATGATACGTAGTAACTTCTAGAAGTACCTCCAGTTGAAATTTTTCATCTGGCACCGATCGCTACCAAACTGTATTTGATCATCAATATAATGCATTTGGGGCTATAAATCAAGTTCTGGAGAAAGCTGCAGAAAACGATAAAAACATACTTATACTTTAGACCATATTTTAGTATGAATATGTGAATGAAAAAGTATATCGTTGCTACACCCTGAACAATGGATATAGGACATTGAATGGGCCATAATAATGTCAATTTAGCAATAGAATTTAAAAAGTTATAGCCCTGCAAAGAAGGGGAACTTCTCCATAGACAAATAGAGCTGGCTAGGGATGGTAAATTATGAATTTAACCATGGCGATCAAAGTGTTAATCTGTAAAGTAAGATGTTGTACTTACTTCTTTTTGTTGGGTGTTCTGGCAGCCATTTCATGCTGCATGGACAAACAGGAAGTAGACTGGCCTGGTCATGTGATGATTCAAGCTATAGTCACATGACCTTTATACAATTTGAAAGTAGACAACATGTTGTTTCTTGTGAAAGTAATTTTTTTTATCCAGAGCAAACTATCATGCTTCTAGAGCTTCTAGAAGTAAAAAAAAGAAAAGTATCACAAATGCGACCATTAGGATTAAATGGGTTAATTGTAAAAAAAAAAAGCCAAATGTTTTACATTCATAGTAGTTTACCATCTCCATGGTCAACGAACTGCTAGCATCTGCAGCGACGTAATTATCTTCCCAATAAAATATTACATTTCTCCCGATACCGGAAGCTACCCCTGATAGCGCTGTGTAGCTGTAAAGACACTCATTGTTGATTTGTTTGTAATGTGTTTACCAGATCAACATAAGTGTAGTGTCTTAGCTTAGTCCCATTCAAGAAACAGACACCACACACCAACTAAACTAGTAGTTGTGCATGTTTATTCATCTTCAGGGTACATGAGAGAGCACACACGACACAACACTCAGGAATGATGAATTGAACATATGATGAATTGAAAATGGGGGACCCTGATGTAAACAAGACGAAATTCTTTCTCTGGTCTGCATCCCCTTAACAATTGTATGTATTGAGCTGTACTGTACTGTACCCATTCTGCAATCTGTTAATAAAGTTTTCAATCAATCAATCAATCAAACACGGCTGGGGCTCATTTATAGTGAGAGGTTAAGGGTCAGCGGACTTAGCCTGGAGTCCCCCTCCAGGTGAAGGCATGCCATTACACTCTAGTCTATAACATCCCTCCCTTCTTAGTTTTTATATATATATATATATATATATATATATATATATATATATATATATATATATATATATATATATATATATATATATATATATATATATATTTTAAGTTGTTTTTCCTTTTCGTTTACCAGTCACCATGAACAGAAAACATACCAGCATTTACTTTATAATATACCTATAATAACATACCTTTATGTGACCATACCAATGCCCCAAACATCATTCAATAACATTATTTCTCCCCAAAACCCTTTTTTTTTCCTTTTCTTATTTTTCACATTATATATAAAACACTCATCTCCCCACTACACCCCAAGTCTGTGTGTTCAATTGTGTACGGTTAGTGTGGGTGGACAGACACTAACACCACACTACCTAAGGCATAGGTGTCAAACTCATGGCCCGCGGGCCAAATGTGGCCCGCCACGTCATTTGATGTGGCCCCCCAAGAGCTCTGGTAATTTTTTTTTTTTTTTTTTTTTTTTTTTTAAACATTAATCTTGGGTTAAAAAAATTGCGACGTTAAAATAATTGTGGGTTAATGCGTTAATAAAGCTTTAACTTTGGGACGGTTAGGTGGCCGAGCGGAGATTGCGTTCGTCACCAACCCCGGAGCTGTGAGCTGGATTCGCCTGTTCGAATCCAGCTCACAGCTCCGGGGTTGTCACCAGCTTGGCTGGCCGCCTGCACTAATACAATTGGCTGTATTAGAGGGTGGGAGAAGCTGGCGGGGTGGGTCCGGGTCGTTGTAAACAGCGACTCCTACAGTTCGGTCGGGGCGCCTGCTAAGCGCGGATAGGACTTGAGGGGGATAGTGTGGTCCTCCCACACGCTACGCCCTCTCGATGAGAATCCGCGCTGCCAGGTGAAAAGAAGCGGTGATTGGCTGGACGTGTGTCGGAGGACGCACGTGGTAGCCTCCACTCTCCCAGATGATCTGACTGTGGGGGGTAAGTGCGCAGCGACCAGGAAGGGACTGGGAATTGGCATACGACTAACATTGGGATGGGAGAAAATCGGAGGAAAATGGAGGGGGAAAAAGATCAATAAAAAAAAATAAAAAATAAAGCTTTAACTTTGACAGCCTTAGTTATTACACATTCTTACACATACATGTATGTTGAACATCTGAGGTATTGATGAAGTAACAAAGGAAAAAAGCCAAAAGCACTTACCGTACTCCTCAGACATTCTTTGACAATTTTACAGCCCAAAATACAAAAAAGATCCAGGCGGAATAGGTAACAAAGGGTTGAAGAAATATTGTCTGAACTGTCAGATGCAAACTGGCTGTGTGACATAACCGAGCATCTCGCTCAATTGAATAAGAAGCTGTAGGGACGCAAACAAGTCCCACCCAAAACTTGACCAATATAGTTGTGAACTGAGACAACCCTTATTTTGTTATTTTTGAGTACAGTTACAGTTGTGTGTTCATGCAGACACATAATAGCAATTTCATTACGAATTGAAAATGGGGGACCCTGATGTAAACAAGTCGAAAGTCTTTCTCTGGTCTGCATCCCCTTGACAATTGTGTGTATTGAGCTGTACTGTACTGTACCCATTCTGCAATCTGTTAATTAAAGTTAATTAAACTATCTTCCATTAGTTGGATGTATGGCCTCTGCAAAGTTGTGTGCAGCCATTTGTTTTTGTAACATCTGCTACATCTGTCCCACGTGTTCTTTGCAGCTCAGTTGTTAGTTCTGCCCCTCTTGACTGTGACAAAAAGGTTTTGAACAAACTTAATGTCATAGCTTGTATTTGATGATCTTCTTCTTTGTTATTTACTTGAATGGTTTGATCATTGATTAATGGAGTAATATGGGGTTCTGATAAACAAAAATTATTTGTTAAAATAACATAAGCTAACATATATTTTTACATCTATGCAAATGCATATGCAATATGTATAACTTGAATAAGTAATAAATACAGAAACAACATGTTTAACAATATGTAAATGAGTAGCTACATTTATTTTACATTACATTAACATTTATACGGTCTTTGGCCCTTTGAGTGCAACCATAATGCTGATGTGGCCCTCTGTGAAAATGAGTTTGACACCCCTGACCTAAGGTGACAAGGGCACATTCTTTCCCTGAAGGACTTTCCTTTATGTCGAGTAGTCCTTCAAATATCGAGGAGGACGTCTGTCCCTCCTTGATCTGCGCAACTCGTCGGCTGGTGTAACCTAAGTAAGTAATTAAGTAATGTTTATTATTTATATAGCACCTTTCACAGACCAGGGTCACAAAGTGCTTCACATAATAAAAACACTGGTAAAGTGCAAAGATAGCAGCATGATAAAAGAAAAAATATAAAGAAACATGAAAGAACAAGAAAAACAAAACAGATAAAAATACATAATGTTATGTTGAGTAGTAGGATGTCTGTCCCTCCATGATCTGCGCAACTCGTCTGCAGTCCTGTTTGGTGAGAGCTTGCGTCCTCCAGTGCTCCAGCTGCTGGTGTAACCTCTGGTCTCCTCTGGTCTCCTCACCGGTGTTGGACTGTCCTCTGTTTGGTGAGAGCTTGCGACCTCCAGTGCTCCAGCAGCTGGTCTAACCTCTGGTCTCCTCTGGTCTCCTCACCGGTGTTGGACTGTCCTCTGTTTGGTGAGAGCTTGCGACCTCCAGTGTGCTCCAGCAGCTGGTGTAACCTCTGGTCTCCTCTGGAGTCCTCACCGGTGTTGGACTGTCCTCTGTTTGGTGAGAGCTTGCGTGCTCCAGTGCTCCAGCAGCTGGTGGATTGGGTTCTGGCACGTCCTCCCCCTCTGTAGTCCTGGAAGCTGGTGCAGGAAGATCCTTGTCCTGCCTGCTGAACAGTTGATCGACATTTCGCCTGACCACTTTTCTCTCCCCCAGCAACACACAGTGTAGGAAACTGGTCCGGTTAACTCCTGCACTAGTCCAGGGCCCTCATTTATCAACAATGCTTATGGATACCATGACTGTGGTAAGTTTTCATTTATGTTTTTAGATGGAAGGCTGTATTCCATCTGTCTAACGTTAGCGAATATTGTGAGATTGATGAATAGGACATAACGTTGCTGGACTATCGACCTAGTTAGCCCCTTTCGTGACTGCGATGCACAGCTACAGGGTTTGGGCGAGTGCATCCACACTCGTGGTATTATTATAAAAAATTTATTGTGTAACGATAGCCCCTTAAAACTTACCACAGTCATGGTATCCATAATAACTTCAATCGGTTCGGATCCTTTGAATGAAATGAAAATGTAAACAAACACTGGCCTCACGTTAGAAAGTAGCACTGGTGACGTGAAATCACTGAGCCCAGAGAGGATTGGTTAGGCAAAAAATAGTTCAGAGTATATTTGCTTAGAAAATGTTAATGTCGAATTCAATTATTTTTTATTTTTCCACGTGGTAAATACACAGGTCACAACATGTTTACAGGAACGTTTTGGAGTTGTATTTGGAGTGTATTTCGTGACTGTAGGGGACTGTAGGGAACTTCAGGGTAAAGGTCTGAACCACTTCCAGTGATGAAGCTAAGCTACGCTAACGGTGCGGGCGTTCCCTAAGCCTAATGCATGCAGAGAGACAAAAAAGGTATGTATCTTCTTGTCTAACTCCAGGGAAGATGTTAAATAAGCTAATTTCCCAAAATGTTGGAGTTTTCCTTTAAGTATTTCCCAACCTATACTGTGCGATTGGCTCTTGACAAGCGCACAGTAGTCGGTTCAGTATCGACAATGCCTTCATTTTGCACGTACTGTATACAGTACGTGTGTGTGTGCGCGCACTGCAGGAGGTGGCCAGAAGCGCGCAACTATTATATATATATACTATTATATTACTACTATATTAATACCACTATATAGGTGCTGATGACAATACATTTGATTCCTATCTAATTTTGATCCATCGCAATGCCCTCCAGCGCTTGAATACGGCCGGGGGATCCGCTCATACAATGCAGACCCAAGTTCACACACGGCTCTCGTATTATAGTGAGCCCGTGAGGCGTGTCTCTGTATGCAAATGACTTGCGCGAGAGCGTGCATCCCCGTTTAGAATGAGTGGGATTCATCATTCAACAAATCTGGGTAAGAACAGATTTGGACTTTAAGAACGGCTTGATGAATGTGGCGGTGGCTTTTCTTATTGTTCTCTTAACAGACAGGTAAGCAAGAATATAAGAAAAATAATAAGAGTATTGTTGAATGAGGCCCATTGTCTCTGTCGATAAGGCTTAAAGTCTGGATCATGGTTATCTGGCCATCCTCTCAGGATATACTCACGTACCCTGGAGAGTGTGGGATCCTTGGTGGTCCATTTTTGTAGTTTTGCTGATGTCATCGGCGGACCGTGGTCCATCATCATCAGTACCCGTTCCTCTGGCAACGACTCAGGACACTCTGGAAGTGGGATGCGGCTAAGAGCATCAGCGTTGCTATTGTCTTTACCTGGTCTGTAAGTGATGACATACTCGTATGCTCTCAGCAGCACCGCTCATCTCATGATTCTCTGTGACGCCATCTGTGGCACCGCTTTCATCTCATGGAGTAAACCCATCAAGGGCTTGTGATCAGTGCAAATAGCACACTTTATCCCATAAAGATACTTGTGAAAACGCTTTACTCCAAAAACAATGGCTAAACCCTCTTTGGGAATAGTTATTTTCTGCAGCATTAAGCGTTCTTGACATGAACCCTATGGGTCTCTCCTCTCCGCCGGGCATGCGTGGGCTAAGACAGCTCCCACGCCACATGGTAAAGCGTCACACACCAGTATTAGTTATTGTTTTCATCATAATGAACTAACACTCTGCTTGACTGTAACAGTTCCTTAGACCTGCTCTGGCCCCCAGGCCCATGTCTCATCATTCCTCAGCAGTTGGTGTAGTGGAGCAGCGGTGCCATGAGGTTTGATAGGTTTGGTAGGAATTTGTTGTAGAAAGAAATTAAGTAGGGGTGTAAAGGTACACGTATCCGTACCGAACCGTTTAAGTGTGTACCATACCGAACTAATACAACGGTATGTTAACCACTAACGACCGGCGGCGTATCTAGACCCAGCACTTCAGTAGGGCACAGAAGGGCACCAACAACTACGAAGCGGGAGCGCGTAGCGCGACCGCGGAAAAAATTTGGCCGGTTTTGGCCGGTTTGTGGGCGAAAATGGGTGGATTTTGTAACTATTTTTTTTTAACTTTATTTCGGTTTTATGGTTAGGTTAGGGTTATGTTATTTAATTATTTTGGGGAGCCAGCCCCCCAAACTCCTGAAATGCATAGAAATCTATGAAATAAATAAAACAATCTGACATTTATATTAATTAAAAAGAGCTAGCCACCCAAACCCCTAAAATACATAGAAATCTATGCATTTTGGAACAGTTACTATATATATAGTCAATAAAGCATTTAGTCATACTTAAAGTTTAAAGTGCTTTACTTGCATTGAACATTGCATTGAACATTGAAGGAGACATCATTAGAAAGCACAATGTATGTTTCCATAGTTACGCAGATGACACACAATTGTACATATCCGCTGAACCAAATGATCACACAGCTATAAACTCCATTTCCGCCTGTCTCTTAGCAATAAACAAATGGATGACGAACAACTTCCTAAAATTAAATGAGGGCAAAACTGAAATCCTACTAGTCGGTCCTATAACAAAAAGAGAAATGTTACAGAGCAATATGGGGCAACTTACTCCTTGGATCAAACCCGAAGTTACAAGTAAGTGATCATCTACTACTGGTCTATTGAAGGTTCCAAGCCACAGTCTAAAGAAAATCAGGGATGCAGCCTTTGCTAACTATGCACCAAAGTTATGGAACACACTACCTATGGACATTAGGGAAGCTAGATCTCTTAATATTTTCAGAAATAAGCTAAAAACGTACCTCTTCACCATAGCCTTCTAATACACCCCGCTGTTGATTGTACTGTAGCACTATTTTACTCTGGCCATTCTATTGCATAATTTTACTATCTATTCTACTATTCTATTATTGCACTGTATTATTGGTGTGCAAACCAGTCAACTTACAAAAAAGAGCCTGTTGGAGGATTTCAACAAGATAAATGCAGTGCAAAATATTTCACTATAATATTTCAAAGCGAAGTAAAAAATATTATAATAATTATTTGATCATGTTAAATGATCATTTGATCATGTTAAAAAAGGGAAAATAAAAAACATTTGTTAAAAAAAAAAAAAAAAAAAAAAAAGTGCCCTAGTGATAGTGGTCTAAATACGCCTCTCGACCGCCCACAATCTAATATAATTATTATAAAAAAAAAAAAAATTACAAGTCGATTATTAATTTCAATATAGAATATTCGTTGACAGCCCTACAAGTACAATTAGTTACTGGACACTACATCACCCCTGAGTGGAACATGGAAAGCCAAACTTCCCCCCACTGTACCGAAAACCCGTACCGAACCTTGACTTAAAAACTGAGGTACGTACCGTAGCGTGGTTTTTGTGTACCGTTACACCCCTACAAGTAAGCTTTAAGCTCAGTCACCAAAGTAGGTGCCGGCGCTTCCTGCACTGCTTTCACCTTTGCTGGCACTGTATGAAGTCCCTCATTGTCACTCGATGTCCTAGGAATGTCACTGTATGAAGTCCCTCATTGTCACTCGATGTCCTAGGAATGTCACTGTATGAAGTCCCTCATTGTCACTCGATGTCCTAGGAATGTCACTGTATGAAGTCCCTCATTGTCACTCGATGTCCTAGGAATGTCACTGTATGAAGTCCCTCAGTGTCACTCGATGTCCTAGGAATGTCACCGTATGAAGTCCCTCAGTGTCACTCGATGTCCTAGGAATGTCACCGTATGAAGTCCCTCAGTGTCACTCGATATCCTAGGAATGTCACCGTATGAAGTCCCTCAGTTGACCGACAATAAATCAAAATGACACCATTCACCATCCTAGCCTATAATAACAGCATTGCATTGGCCTATCAACCAGTTTTAATAAACAAACAGAAACAGTAGCATGTGCATTTTTTAGATCAATTCGGCTATGAAAATTAGGCTGCCTCTAAATATAAAAATGTATTGTACAATTTTCTTTTTATAATATATATATATTTTTCGACTCTGACATGAAAGTCGAATGTGGAGACTGGCACGACTATTAAAAATTAGAAAATTCAAGGGCGGTCAGGTGGCGTAGCGGAGATTGCGTTCGTCACCAACGCTGGGAGACACTGGGTTCGCTTGTTCGAATCCAGCTCCCAGCGTTGTCACCAGCTTGGCTGGCCGTTTACACTAATACAATTGGCTGTATTAGGGGGTGGGAAAGCTGGAGGGTTGCAATCCAGTGCCAGCTTCCTTAGCTCTGCCACATACTCAGAGCTCATTACACATGACACATTACACATACTCACTATGGTGGGGTACCTTTCACATTTGAACCGATACCGCTAACGGTACCTGTGAATCGATACCGGTACCCAACGGTACCTTTTTTTCTGTACTTTAGTCAAAAAAAATTTAATATACCATATAAAAAAATAATCCAAACTTAAAATTATTTATCATTATTATTTATTTAGAACAATTTGTTAATATATACTGTATATAATATTGCCGCAAGCGTTGTCTTCATCTAGCTTTGTAAAGTGTAAACACTTGCGACCATTTTCCGCTTGCCATTTCCCCGACTGCTTTGTTGTTGAATCAAGTCAAATCTCACGCAACTGTCTTGATTGATTGATTGATTGAAAACTTTATTAACAGATTTCAGAATGGGTACAATACAGTACAGCTCAATACACACAATTGTTAAGGGGATGCAGACCAGAGAAAGACTTTCGTCTTGTTTACATCAGGGTCCCCCATTTTCAATTCATCAGGACATATATGACATAGTACTGCTACATCTATACATTTATGACATACCAGATTTGCATATACAGTACTGTTTGTGATACAGAAGGAGTCAAGAAAAGGGAGTATATACATTTGACGTAGAAACTGTACATTGGAGGAGGTTGGGTGGGGTTGTGTGGGGGGGGGTTGGGTACATTGGGATATTGTCAACCATACTGGGTAATTTACATTGGAGGTGGTTGGGGGGGGGGGGGGGGAAGAAACACTGTATAAACAAGCAAAACTGTACATTGAGGGGGGGGGGGGACTGTACAAACAAGCAAAATTGTACATTGGACTATTGACAAAACCATACTAGGTAAATTACTGTACATTGGAGGGGGTTGGGTTAGGACATTTACAGGGGCCAGTTTTGAATTGCAGTCTCCCATAGGTGTCCCTTGAGAGTGGTTTTGAAAGTGGGTAGTGATCCACATTCCTTTACAGCTTTGGGTAGGGCGTTCCACATTGATGTGGCATAATTGCGAAATGTGTTTAGTCCCTTATTTGAGCCGAATCTGGGTTTAACATGATTTGTGGTGCTCCCTCTGGTGTTGTGATCGTGGTATTCACTGACCTTTGGGAAGTATTTTGACATGTACATGGGTACCTTGGTCGTGTAGTGTATCTTGTAGACCAGGCCCATTGCAAGTTGCTGTACTCTGTCGTCTACTCTAAGCCATCCTAGGTTGTCAACACTGGCAGGGGTGAGGTGGGTTCTAGGAGTAAGGTCAAGCAGTAGTCTGACCAGTTTGTTTTGAGATGTTTGTAATTTTGTTTTTAGCGCCTTTGAGGTGCTTTGGTACCATGAGGTGCAAGCATAGTCGTAGTACCCTTGAATGAGTGCTCCTGCCAGAGTCTTCAGGGTATTCTTGTTTACCAGAGAGGAGATCCGGTACAAGAATCGAGTTCGTTGGTTGACTTTTTTTATTACATTGGATGCCATTTTGTCACAGGAGAGATTTGCTTCTAGGATGGAACCCAGGTAGGTAATTTCATCTTTTCTTGTGACAATATTGTCACCCACTGTAACTGAGAAGTCGTCGGTCTTGCTGAGTTTGTTATTTGAACCGAAGAGAATGGACTCTGTTTTGCCCATGTGTAATGATAGTTTGTTATCAGCGAGCCATATACAGATTTTGCCTAGTTCCGAGCTGAGGGATTTTTTCAACCTGTAACTTGTTCTTGTCAGAGACCAGCAGGGCTGAGTCGTCCGCAAACAGGAACAAGTTGCAGTCACAAGCTGACGACATGTCATTTGCATAAATTAGGAACAGTAGCGGTCCTAGTATGCTTCCTTGTGGAACACCACAGCTCACTGTGAGGGGGGGGGATAGGGTACCGTTTACCTCCACCATCTGTTCCCTCCCCTCAAGGTAGGATTGCATCCAGCTCACTGATAGACTATCAAAACCAATTGCTTTTAGCTTGTCAATCAGAATGGAGTGATTGACAGTGTCAAAGGCCTTTTGTAGGTCCAGCATGACCATGCCGCAGTATTTGCCTGCGTCCACCTCTTGTTTGATGTGGTCATTCAAATAGAGAAGGCATGTGTCAGTGGAGTGGGATGTTCTGAAGCCAGATTGGAATTCGTAGATTAGATTTTTTTCCGCTAGGTACTTTTCGACCTGTTCGTAGACAATTTTTTCCATGACTTTCGAGATGGAGGTGAGAATAGAAACAGGGCGGTAGTTGTGTCCCTGTTTTATGGAGAGGTTTATTATGTGTGTGATGACTGGGGTGATGGCGGCTGCTGAGTCTCTGAGGAATTTGGAGGGGATGTTGTCATGGCCAGTGGCCTTGTTAGGTTGGAGGGTGCTCAGTTTATTGAGTACCTCATCTGTTGTTACCATTTCCAGCTTGAAGTCGTCCTTGCGGACCCCTAGGTTTTTGTAGTAAGCTACTATGTGTTCTACCCCATAAAGCCCTGAGTGGGAGGGTAGTTTGTTTACCAGTGTTGTGGCTATGTTTGTGAAGAAAATGTTTAAGTAATTGGCTACATCCAGCTTGTCTGTGATGAGCGTGTTGTCCGTTTTTATGTTTATGTTTGAGAATCTGGTTTTAAGTTTTTTACTGCATCCTAGTTGATTATTGAGTAATTTCCAAAGTTCACGTGGTTTGTTTTTGTTTTCCTCAGTTTTGTCATTGATGAAATTCTTTTTTGCAGTTTTGATCATGGAGTTTACGTCGTTTCTTAGTCTGTTTCTTTCTAGTTTGAGTTCAGTCACGTGGGCTTGGAGTTCACTGCTCGTGCTTTTGGTAAGCTTTGACTGACTTTTTCAAAACTCAGAGCTTTTGTCTCTGGTTTTCATAGCGGCCAGTATTTCGGAGTGCATCCACGGCTCAGCGCAATTTTTTACCCTGGTGGTTCTTAGGGGGGCCATGTCGTTTAGTATTGTTGAAAATTTGGTTTTGAAACCAAGCCATGTTTCTTCAACCAGTGTACCATTGAGTTCATCTGACCAGTCCAGACTCTCCAGTTCAAGGATAAAGGCCTCGCTAGAGTAGGTTTTGAGGTCTCTAGATGGGACTGTTTTGTGGCAGCCTGCCTTTTGTTTTAGCTTTTTGCGAGTACAGAATATCATCCGCCGAACATTCTTCCGGATTAATCCTTGTCACCAGTATTTTAGCTTAGTCCCATTCAAGCAACAACAACTAGTAGTTTGTGCATGTTTATTAATCATCTTCAGGGTACAGGAGAGAGATCACACGGCTGGGTCGTTTCGTTTTCAGATGAGTTTCGCCGCAACGTAGCGGGAGGCGAGTCACACTTTCGTTTGCAACCCGAGTACTTTGTTTTTGTCAGAATGAGGCTTGGTCAGACCACAACGGATCTCGTCTCGAATTCAGCACTGAGCATGCGCGGGGAGGTAGTTACTCTCCCTCGTCCCCGCTATCGTCCACACTCAGCTGTGAGAGAATTGTTGAATAGATACACAAATGTTATAGAATGTTTGATTATGACATCATACTGAGCTGGACCTGTACTTTGTGACGTTATGTTATTTCGGGCATTCATAACATTATTTCACACGACTGTACATTGTAACGTTAACACAGCCCAGCTGTCAACTGTACTTTGTAATGTTATGTTATTTCGCGCATTCATAACGTTATTTTGCGGGACTGTACATTGTAACGTTAACACAGCCCAGCTGTCAACTGTACTTTGTAACGTTATGTTATTTCGGGCATTCATAACATTATTTCGCGCGACTGTACATTGTAAAGTTAACACAGCCCAGCTGTCAACTGTAGGCTACTTTGTAACTTTCGGGCGTTTTATTCATAACAAACATTGACACGATTCCGCCAACACATATGTAATATTAATAGGTTTTGCTCACAGAGAGATAGATAAATAAATAAACATAATCACGGTTATCTACCAACAACTGCATGTACTGTAGAAATGTATGTTTCAGTGCAGATAAAGGTACTGTACAAAATAACCTCTAAAACACTGCTAGAATACACAAGCAGTTAGGGTGCGCTGTGTTAATGTTACAATGTACAGTCGCGCGAAATAACATTATGAATAAAACGCCCGAAATAACATAACGTTACAATGTACAGTTTCTGACAGCTGGGCTCGCGAAATAACGTTATGGCATTATGCTCGGTGCTGCTCGAGGCAGGAGAGATGAGGCGGGGCATGGGGGCTGCTGCTGCTCGGTGCTGCTCGGGCTGCTGCTCGAGACAGACAGACAGACAGCCCAGACTGGAGAGATACACGGTGCTGCGCGCGGGCTGCTCCTCGCTCGCTGCTCGGTGCTGCTCCCCGGGCTCGAGACAGACAGCCAGACAGGAGGGATATACATGGTGCTGCGTGCGGGCTGTAGGTTACACTGCAGTCTGACAGTCTACTGCGCATGGGCGTTTTCGCAACAACGGCTCCGTGCAGATTACACGACTGTTGTCGGCGAGTTTTGGCGCTACTCCAAAACGGAAAACACAATTTAGCGTTTTCAGTAGGGCCACAACATATCCGCCAAAAAACGCATTTCTATGTAAAAGGGACAGCAAACGTATTCAAAAACGTATAAAAACGAGCACAAAAACACTGTGTGTAACAAGCACAGTGGGTCTTGGACTTCCTGACTGGCAGACCCCAGGTGGTGAGAGCAGGCAACTGCACCTCCTCATCCATCACCCTCAACATAGGGGCCCCCCAGGGCTGTGTTCTGAGTCCCCTCCTCTACTCCCTGTACACACACGACTGTGTGGCTCAGCGGAGTAGCAATACAATCATCAAATTTGCTGACGACACAGTGGTGGTGGGCCTGATCTCTGCCAACGACGAGAGGGCCTACCTGGAAGAGGTCAAGGTCCTGGCGGGATGGTGCCAGGAAAACAGCCTCTCCCTGAACGTCAGCAAAACAAAGGAGATGATTGTGGACTTCAGGAGGTCGGGGGTCAAGGACTACAGCCCCCTCAGCATCGACGGGGCACCGGTTGAGAGAGTCAACAGCTTTAAGTACCTCGGAGCCTACATATCCGAGGACTTGACATGGACCACACACATTGACAGTGTTGTGAAGAAGGCACGACAACGCCTCTACTTCCTCAGGCGCCTAAGGAAGTTCCAAGTCAGTCAGAAGATCCTTAAGAACTTCTACTCACCCCAGAATATTATGGATGTCGACAAAGGGAATGATCAAGGATTTCACTGATAGCTTTTCCTCCCAAATACGCAAGAATCGATGCTCAAAACTGGCTGAACTGGAAACACTTTACCCAACGTTATTTAATTCTTTGCAATACAACAACTCGGTTCAACTGGAAAATCAAGTCAATATACTAAAAAAAGAGATTAACGCCATATACAGACAACAATCTGAATTGCAAATACGTAGCACAAGACAACAGCAGTACTCCCAAGGTTCCAAACCAAGTCACCTATTAGCTATGCGACTAAGAGTCAACGCAAAATTTGCAGATATAACTACCATTAGAGCACAACAAGGACTTGTTACAGAACCCAAAGAAATAAACACGACATTCAAAGAATTCTACTCCAACTTATACAAATCAGAAACGACCTTCGATCAAAACAAGATGGACACATATCTTAATCAAATTAACCTCCCTAAACTTTCAGAGGATGACGCTAAACAGTTAGAAACACCGATCACACTAGATGAACTTAGGGAGGCCATATCTGAAATGCAAAGTGGAAGGGCCCCTGGAAGAGACGGTATCCCACCAGAAATGTACCTCTCTTGTTGGGACATAATTGGACCCTTATTACTAAATATGATTTTATACTCAGTCAAGGAGGGGAACTTCCATAAGAATGACAATATTGCACTCATAACAGTCCTCCTCAAAAAAGACAAAGACCCCACCGAGTGCGGTAGTTACAGACCTTTAAGCCTCCTCGGAACCGATATCAAACTGTACTCTAAGGTATTAGCCATCAGACTACAAAAGCATATGACGTCTTTAATTCATCCGGACCAAACAGGCTTCATAAGAGGCCGCCTGATCACTGATAACATAAGACGATTACTACACGTACTAGATGCTAACAAGGAAGACAACACACCTAAGGCGATGCTGTCCCTGGATGCAATGAAAGCTTTTGACAGGTTGGAATGGTCGTATCTATGGGCAGTGTTAGAAAGGATGGGGTTAGGAAAAGGATTCATTGATATGATTAAAGTATTATACAAAGACCCATCGGCCATGATTACAACAGGTACAATCACCTCCGAAATCTTTCCAGTATCACGGTCTTCCAGACAGGGTTGCCCCCTTAGTCCCGGACTATTCGATCTATCATTAGAGCCTTTAGCACAATATATAAGACAATCCCAATCCATAGAACCAATCGTAATCAAGGGCACACAACACAAAATTAGTTTATATGCGGACGACGTAATACTGTTCATGCAAAACCCCAACACCGCATTGCCTCATCTTCTCAAGTTGATTGAGGACTTTGGAGATTTATCGGGATTTAGGATAAATTGGCCGAAGTCAGCCTTCCTCCCACTTAACGCCCCTGCAAAAAGAAATATAACCCTCCCAGAAGAGATACCGATGGTAAAACACTTTAGATGTTTGGGAGTTGAAATATTCCCTACCATAAGCCAAACGGTGAAGCACAATTACATAAAAATCCAAAACAAAATCAAATACGACCTTGTCAGGTGGTCAAAACTTAAAAACTCAGTACAAGCACGGATATCAATAATTAAGATGGACGTCCTACCTAGAATCAACTTCTTCAGCTCAATGCTACCGTTACCCCCTCCAAAGGGTTACTGGAAAGAATTACACTCCTCCACATACAAATTTATTTGGAATAACAAACCACCACGTATAAAAAGATCCACCGCACAGAGAAACAAAGCAGACGGTGGTATGGCATTTCCAGATTTCCACCACTATTTTAAGGCATACACTTTAAGACCACTGACAACATGGTTTGATCCCCAAGCATCAGTATCCTGGAGAAATTTAGAAGAAAATATAGTAGCTCCACATAGGCTGAAGGACATAGTGTACACCAAACTATCAATTAAGCAATGCGAACGGAAATTTGGCCCCATAATCACTCATGCAATCCGGATATGGCGTGAAACACAAAAAAAAGACTCTATCCCACATAAATGGCATAATCATACTCCCTTATTCAATAACAATGCACTCTTGATTGGAAAACAACCTATAAGATTCCCTAGATGGGAAAAGCAAGGCATACACACATTAGGAGACGTTTTCAACAAACAGGGTTTTTGTAGTTTTGATGAGATATGCAAAAAATTTAATCTCACCAAGTCCTCATATTATTTTTACGCACAGTTATTGGCATGTTTGAAGGCTCACGGTGTTCCATTAAGGATACCAATTGTACACCACAGATACCACAAATTCTTCTATGAAAGAGAGACATGGAGAGGTTTTGTTTCAGATTTTTATCATCAATTACTAACGGCCTCGTATGAAACCCTACATCTAGACTCAGTCTGGAGGAGGGATATACCAGACCTGGAGATAGACTTTGACTGGCAAGAAGTCTGGGCAAATGTACGCCTTGCATCAAGGAACCCGGACCATCAACAAATCAATCTTAACTATATTCACAGGACATACTTGACTCCTATAAGACTGAACAAAATGAGTCTTAAACAAGACTCCAAATGCTCCTTATGTACAAATGGGGACGAAGGGACATTTATGCACATGTACTGGGACTGCCCACAAGACATTTTGGAAAGAAGTGACCCAGCAATTGTCAAATCTCTTAACTCTGGATATACCTGTACACCCCTCTGTATTACTGCTGAATGATGTCTTTGAGCATGCAGTACCTCCACAGCTAAAGAGATTGGTTTTATCCGGTATCACAGTGGCTAAAAAGCTGATAGCATCACGATGGTTTCAACCAGAAAAAAATGTGCCGTAAGGTCTGGATTCTTACATATCTCGATGTGATTTATCAAGAAATATCAACAGCTAGAATTTTGGGTCTCAATGAATCCAAAATGGCAATGTGGTTAGAAGTGGTGGAGAGAATAAAAGCCAGCATATAATGGTAGTGTCTGGTTAGGAACAAATTATAATGGTTGGATTATCCAATGGGGGGTCCGGGAGAGGGGGGTACGAGCTGGAGCATATGTGTATTTGTATATCCTATTGTGTGTTGTCATGTTTGTTTATGTGTTTGTTTAAAAAATAATAAAAAAATAAAATACAAAAAAAAGAACTTCTACTCATGTACAATAGAGAGCATCTTGACTGGCAACATCACCTCCTGGTTTGGGAATAGCACTGCACAAGACCGAAGCAGACTACAAAGAGTGACACGTTCAGCCGAACGCACAATTGGAGGGGGGCTCCCCACCCTCCAGAACATTTACAACAAGCGTTGCAAGGGCAAGGCTAAGAGAATCATTAAAGACTCCAGTCACCCGAACAACTGCCTCTTTGAACTGCTGCGGTCAGGCAAGCGATACCGGAGTCTCAAGGCGAGCACAGAAAGACTCAGAAGAAGCTTCTATCCCCAGGCCATCAGGCTGCTAAACGAACAATGAACACTACACAACAACAACCACCAAACGCACATAGCACACACATCCACACGCACACACTCACTTTAAACAAACACACTGTAGCACCCACTCCACACACTTTATAGCACACACCCACTTTAAACAAACACACTGTAGCACCCACTCCCCACACTTTATATTTATTGATGAAGGATTGCACTACAACTCGTACACCTTACTGTAAATTGTACCTAAATTGTACCTCATCCCATTTCTGCTTTGCACTATATAGTACTGTACATTAGTACACTGCATAGTATTGTATATTATATGGTAACTCAGAACATTGTACATATGTCTATACCGAACACTGTGACCTCATTTTCTTCTTCTAAATTACATGCTATACTATGTTGTTTGATACTATCTTGTCTAGCACAGTCTCTGGAGCGTAACAGTAAGAAGCATTTTGTATGAAAGTATTCTGTACTTCTGTACTTCTGTATGACAACTATTAAAGAAACTTGAAACTTGAAACTTGAAGCACCTTAGCCTAGAGTCCCCCTCCAGGTGAATGCATGACATTAGATCTATTATGTTTATTGTTATAGAGTGTAAAGAACTTAGTTACTTCACACCTTATTTCACATCTATGGGCACAGAGATAACTACTCTGACGGACAGATATGACCAAATCAACAGAAAAAGGTAACAAGTCTTTCCTCCTTTGCCTTTCAGCCATAGGCCACAACAGGATTAACAAGCAGGCGCAGCATCAGGGCTGCAATGCCAACAGTTGTCTTTGTGCTGGGCAGACTGAAAGGTTAGGGTGGCAATATGCTGGATACTATAAGACTGTTGAAAGAAATGTAATTCATGATCTTGATCTGATGAACATATTACAAACAAAATCAATAGTAGGGGTGTAACGGTACATGTATCCGTATTCCGTACTGAACCGTTTCAGTACTGGTCTACTGGACCTTCGGTATGCGCTGTGTATCGAACGAATGCAACGGTACGTTAACCACCAACAGAACGTGCGTGCAGAACTTCTTTTTTTTGCGTGCAGAATTTAATTCAAAACTCCAAGTTCTGGGTCGCCAGGGTGGCGCACCACGTAACTGCACTGCAGTGTAACGCAGCCGTCCCGGGTTCGACTCCCGGACCCGAAGACCTATGCTGCATGTCTTCCCCCATATCTTCTCCCAACTTCCCTCTCTTCCGGGTCTATCCGAAATAAAGCAATAAAATGCAGAAAACAAATTAATTATTATTTTTTTAAACTCCAAGTTCACCCATTCCCAAAATATAACTTACGCAAAGGGCCGGATGGTCGTTCAGCCCACGCACAACACTGAGAGATTACCTGTAATTTAGCATAGCCTCATAGTGTGGCGAACGCACACACATGCACACACATAGACTATTTTTGTACTCATAAACAGTACTGTATATTTGTAGATCTGGTATGTCATAAATGTCTAGATGTAACAGCACTGTCCATCTGTATGTCATGTATGTCATGTTATGATGAATAAAAAATGGGGGACCCTGATGTAAACAAGACGAAAGTCTTTCTCTGGTCTGCATCCCCTTAACAATTGTGTGTTGAGCTGTACTGTATTGTACCCATTCTGCAATCTGTTAATACAATTTTCAATCAATCAATCAATCAAAACACACCCTCTCTCTCTCAGTGCGTGAGGAGGATTGGTGCTAGATTGAGAAGGGGCCGTCTCTCGGAGATCAAATTAATGATAGTTTGCGGCTATGACTGTGAAAGCTCACGGCTATGAGAAAACTCAATCTTAAATTATTAATAATTTTAATGAACATTTTTTATATATATATATATATATATTTTTTACATTATGTTTCACATGTATGTGTAAGATTATAACTGTTTGTTGGTTTCATTAACATCAAAGTGACCAAATGCGTCCACATTTTTATAGGATTCTATCACATTTTCATAACAATAGCGAATATAACTTACCCTGCGCCGTTTTCATTGAGGTTTCTTACAAATTAACGATGTTTTATTTGTCCTTTATATGCGGATAACATTCAAATCTTAAATTGTACCATTATGTTCCCGTTTAGACAACAAACATAATGCTAATGATGCACTTTTGTTAAGATAATTGGGTGACCATTCTCGATCACTGTACTCTGGTCCCATTAATAGTTTAACGCTGTTCAGATCACGTCTGTAAGGTTTGGCTCTTTCCCCACCACGGGCTTCTTGAAGTACTGTGATGATTGGTCCGCTGCTCTCCCACTCGCTCTGTCCCTTTGAGTTTTCTGTTAATCATTTCATTCCCCCATTCACACGCTTCTTCCCAGTGAGTCGTCAGAGACGTCGTTGATTGGTTCTCTCCCGTCCGCACGCTTTTCAATCACATTCCCCAGCTGTCACTGCTTGTCAATCAATCAATCCCGTATTATTTATACCCCGTTTCCCCACTCTAGTTTGGTTGGATCGTTTTGATATTTCTCTGTTTGCATTCTCCGTTCCTGCTGCTGCTGCTGTTTGCTCTCTGTGCTTTACCTCCAGGATTTCCAAGAAGCCTTCCTCTTGGACACCTTTTCCCCGTGGCGACGCGCTCGCTCCGCTGCTGTTCCAGCACTCATTACGCACTACGTCTGGGTGAGTTTTTTACTGACTGTCTTGATCAAATTCCGTTTTCGTGTGTTTCTATAACACTGAAGATTACCACCTTTTTTATCAGACAGTCACTCACCCAGCGCTCGCCTTTTTGTTGTTCTCACTGGGATAATATTTTGGGACTTTACATCTCCCACTGTGTGTTGTTTCACACCGAAGATATTATTCACATTGGATTGTTTTTTGGACTTCACTCTCACTGTCTATTTTTGCACCGAAGATATTCACTTGGGATTGTGTTTTGGAACAGTGCTCACTGTGTGTATTTACACGAAGATATTCACTTGGGATTGTGTTTTGGAATTTTGCTCACTGTGTGTATTTACACGAAGATAGCTCACTTGGATAACTTTGTATTTGGGTACAAGTCACCTCTCCTGTTCTCCTGCTCGTTCTACCTGCACCCTTGTTGACTCGCTCCCTCTCTCTCTCTCTCGGTTCCGCAACACCTCGGAGATTCTGCCGAGAGAAGTCTGCAGAGCGGTTCAGACGTCAGCATCCGCTACCCCCTACTACCACCACGGGAGAAGCTGCAGAGCAGCAGAACATTTCCCCCCTTGCTTGTGTACCTGTCTTGTTAGACTTGCCTATTCTGTGCTCATTAATTAGTCTCAATAAACAAGCCCTTGTTTTTGGCAACTCTGAATTCCTACTCTCTTGTGTCGTGCGTTTGGGGTCGGTGTCAAACCATAACATTACGATCCAACCAATATGACGACCCCAGCCGACACAGAGAGAGTAGTCACCTTGGGCATCGAGGGGGTGGTAAGGCGTGCCCTACGCTTCCATCGCGCTCCAGGCAATGTACCGGTTAATCATCTCTTTGTCCCCAACTCAGTCCGGTCCCGGGTCCTCCAGTGGGGCCATACCAGCCGGTTCGCCTGCCACCCGGGCGTTCATCGCACGTTCTCCTTCCTGGCTCGTCGATTCTGGTGGCCCACCATGAGGAACGACGTCAAGGGGTTCGTACTGGCCTGCGCGGTCTGCGCCCGCAAGAGAGTCAGCACAGCAGCGGCAGTCCAGTTAGAGTCAGCCAAGGAACACAGCCTACAGCTGGATGCGGCTGCAGCTGCTGTACAGGGACTCCGAGAGCAGGTCCTGCTTATTCAAGGGTCCCTGGCCGCTCTGGCAGGACAACAGTCGGTTATTCTCGTTCAGCTTCACACGCTGAGCGACACCGTTAACACTTTAATTCCCTCACTTCCTTCAGGAGCATTCCCCGCAGTCCCAGCAGATCCCGCACCTCGGGAACCCCGTCTCTCCGTCCCACGGCTGTTCGACGGCAATCCCGAGGAGTGTGCCACATTCATCATGCAATGTGAGTTGGTTTTCCGTCATCAACCAAGCCGTTTTTCTGCTAGAGGGTCCCAAGTGGCCTATATGACGAACTTGCTTTCAGGCCATGCTGCCCAGTGGGTCACTTCCTCCTGGGCAATGGAGGCAGATTTTGTTTTTTCCTATCCAGACTTCGTGGCGGAGCTCCGCAGAGTGTTCCACCATCCAGCCCGAGGTCTGGACCCTGGAGCCCGGTTGGGGACCTTCCGACAGGGGAGCGGCAGGGTAACTGACTACGTCCTGGAGTTTCGACTGGCGGCGGTGGAGAGTGGATGGAACGACCCAGCACTTCGCCTAACCTTCATGAGTGGGCTCAGTGACGCAGTCAGGGACCAGCTCGCGACCCGGGAGGAACCTGATTCCCTCGAGGACCTGTTCAGCCTCGCCATCCGCATCGACGGACGCCTCCAGGAGAGAAGACGTGAGAGAACCCGACGGGGACCCCCAGACGCACCCCCCGAGGACCACGACCTCGAGGAGGATTTCAGTACCCCAGACGTACCCCCCGAGGACCACGACCTCGAGGAGGTGTTCTGTACCCCAGACGTACCCCCCGAGGACCACGACCTCGAGGAGGTTTTCTGTACCCCAGACGTACCCCCCGAGTACCACGACCCCGAGGGGGTTTTCAGGGAGTCCAGGGCTCAGGTCTTTCCGCCTCGCCGGCCTTACGACTGTGCCATCGACCGCCGCTCAGGGGCTCCTTTTCCCGGCGGCCGCCTCTACAGTGCTGACCGCCCTGCCCCCTCCGTGATTGGTGGGTTTGTTCCCTCCCGAGCCGTGACCGAGGAGGAACCCATGCAGCTGGGACGCAACCGCCTTAGCCCGGCCGAACGGGAGTCCAGGCTCTTCTCCGGCCGTTGCCTCTACTGTGGCCGGGGTGGACACCGTGTCTCCAATTGCCGTGCCCGGCCAAGAGGACCAGGCTCGCCAAGACCCCGGGAGATCCTGGTGAGCCGTCTTTCCTGTTCCCCCACCCGTGCACCACCCAACCGTCTGGCGGACGTCACCCTAGCCTGGGCGGACCAGCGGGCGACGGTGGGTGCACTCATGGACTCTGGTGCTGAGGGGAGTTTCATGGACGTTGGGTTTGCCACCCGGGCCAACATTCCACCTGAGGACCTCGAGAGGCCCTTGGAGGTCTTCGCAATGGATCATCGCCGCCTGGCTGACGTCACTCAACGCACCTGTCCAGTCCTTCTCACCGTTGCTGGTGACCACGTTGAGAGGCTCCAGTTTTTCGTCACCAGCTCTCCTCTTGTCCCTGTGGTCCTGGGCACGCCCTGGCTCGCGCTGCACGAGCCCCACATCGCCTGGTCCTCCGGTGCCATCAAGGGGTGGAGCTCCTCCTGTCGTGCCCGGTGTCTTCAGGTGCCGTCCAGCCCCCTCACCGGGTCCCAGTCCCCGTCTCCGGCCTCCCTCGCCGGTCCTCTGTCCCCGTGCCCGGCCTCCGCTGTCGGGCCCCAGTCCCCGTCTCCGGCCCTCCTCGCCGGTTCTCTGTCCCTGTGCCCGGCCTCCACTGTCGGGTCCCAGTCCCCGTCTCCGGCCTCCCTCGCCGGTCCTCTGTCCACGTCTCCGGTCCCCCTCTCCGGGCCTCTGTCTTTGTCCCCCTGTCCAGTGCCCCTGATCGCCGGCTTCCTTGGGTCCCGTCCGGGCAGGCCGGGGCCGTGTGGGTCGCCGGGTGGCTCCCGTGGAGGGGGGGGTACTGTAAGGTTTGGCTCTTTCCCCACCACGGGCTTCTTGAAGTACTGTGATGATTGGTCCGCTGCTCTCCCACTCGCTCTGTCCCTTTGAGTTTTCTGTTAATCATTTCATTCCCCCATTCACACGCTTCTTCCCAGTGACGTCGTCAGAGACGTCGTTGATTGGTTCTCTCCCGTCCGCACGCTTTTCAATCACATTCCCCAGCTGTCACTGCTTGTCAATCAATCAATCCCGTATTATTTATACCCCGTTTCCCCACTCTAGTTTTGTTGGATCGTTTTGATATTTCTCTGTTTGCATTCTCCGTTCCTGCTGCTGCTGCTGTTTGCTCTCTGTGCTTTACCTCCAGGATTTCCAAGAAGCCTTCCTCTTGGACACCTTTTCCCCGTGGCGACGCGCTCGCTCCGCTGCTGTTCCAGCACTCATTACGCACTACGTCTGGGTGAGTTTTTTACTGACTGTCTTGATCAAATTCCGTTTTCGTGTGTTTCTATAACACTGAAGATTACCACCTTTTTTATCAGACAGTCACTCACCCAGCGCTCGCCTTTTTGTTGTTCTCACTGGGATAATATTTTGGGACTTTACATCTCCCACTGTGTGTTGTTTCACACCGAAGATATTATTCACATTGGATTGTTTTTTGGACTTCACTCTCAGTGTCTATTTTTGCACCGAAGATATTCACTTGGGATTGTGTTTTGGAACAGTGCTCACTGTGTGTATTTACACGAAGATATTCACTTGGGATTGTGTTTTGGAATTTTGCTCACTGTGTGTATTTACACGAAGATAGCTCACTTGGATAACTTTGTATTTGGGTACAAGTCACCTCTCCTGTTCTCCTGCTCGTTCTACCTGCACCCTTGTTGACTCGCTCCCTCTCTCTCTCTCTCGGTTCCGCAACACCTCGGAGATTCTGCCGAGAGAAGTCTGCAGAGCGGTTCAGACGTCAGCATCTGCTACCCCCTACTACCACCACGGGAGAAGCTGCAGAGCAGCAGAACATTTCCCCCCTTGCTTGTGTACCTGTCTTGTTAGACTTGCCTATTCTGTGCTCATTAATTAGTCTCAATAAACAAGCCCTTGTTTTTGGCAACTCTGAATTCCTACTCTCTTGTGTCGTGCGTTTGGGGTCGGTGTCAAACCATAACAACATCAAAGAATAGACGCGTCCCAGTGACCGGTGACCTGTGCTAAAGGTCTTGGGAATTGTATTCATGTTGTAGTTTTCAACATTTTCACCTTTTTAATTTTAAACCAATGCTGCCATCTACTGACAACAGAAAGTGTTGTGTATCGTCAACTTGAGAGGCTACCCCCGCACTTCCGTAAACACCGTTCTAGAGATTCCCACTTTTTACTGGGAATGGGGCGTGACCGAATTTGGTCCCAGACAATAAGAGTGACTGAGATTGGTCTACGTTCCGTTAAACATACGTGAATGAACAAAATTAAGTTTTAATACAAAAAAAAGTGAAAGAAAAAACGATTTTTTTTCACGAGTAATACACGATTAATCGAGTATATCATGCGATCAACCGATCTGGATTTTTCTTAAAAATGCCCATCCCTAGTTTGAGGCATATAGAACGGATATTCATACACAGCAACGCGCCTCCAAACAAGGTGTGATAAACATGAATTGATATATTTTCCTTGGCATGAAACAGGAAATAGTATTTACCATTAGGGACCTGCATGCCGCTTCTTTCTCTATTCAATACCGTTTTACCCGCGCATCGTCAAAAGGACTACCGTAGCAGGATCACTCTGTGGGAGGCGAAGTGAGTCTCTGTCTTGTTAGCTAAACACAAAGGACTGTGTCGGCACCTGGAGAGAGGATTGCACTGCTGAAGGTGAGGATATTTCATAAAGAGACAGTACCCTAGACCCCGGTTGTGAAGCGACCAGCGAAAGACAACAAGGCCCACCATCACCAGCTAAGTGGCTAGCTTAGCTTCAGTTTAGCCTAGTTTAGCCTAGCCTAGCTGCCCGAAGAGACCAGAGAAATAAGGCAAGATGACGACATACACAGTATCTCCAGACTGTATTTGTTGTCTCAACTTCAAAGAGAAAATCATGGAGTTAGAAGCTCGGGTTACTAATCTGTACCAGATCCGTGAGGATGAGAAATTTCTGGACACGATGCTCGAGGCAGCTGTGGTAAACAGCACCATCACCGACAAGCCTCTATCTCCACCAGACCCGTGGCCTGCTCTCAGTGCTAAACTGAAGAAGTGGCGGCGCACCAAACCGTGGATTAAGGTCAAGGAGAATAGGCGGAGTAATAAATAAAATAAATAAATACGCCCTGGTTTTTGGCTAACTCTGAACTACCTGTCTGTGCCGTGCTGTTGGGGTTGTTTACAAACCATAACAGGAATGCTGGAATAGCTGGGAGTTACCATGGCTAGCTAGTTAGCTGTAATGGATCATACATGATGTGGTGTTCTGTTAGTTATCTGAAAATAATGCTCAATACACAGGGGGTAATTAACATGAGCTAACGTTAGCCCTTCGACGAGTGGTTTGCATGGACAGTAACGTTAGCTACAGCTTCGTTAGCCTAGCTAAGCCTAGTGATGTTGCTAATTGATTTCGGTCGACTAACGTTAGCGAGATTGGCCTACGTTCCGTTACATATTCATAATCATAAGAAGGATAGGAGTCTGAGGCGGGATGTCGAAAGGTATTCGCCCCTGGGGCTTATATTCTGACTTTATACAGTCAGGTCCATAAATATTTGGACATTGACACAATTTTCACAATTCTGGCTCTGTACATCACCACAATGGACTTCAAATGAAATCAAGGTGTGCTTCAAGTGCAGACTTTCAGCTTTAATTTGAGGGTATTTACCAAATCAGGTGAACAGTGTAGGAGTTTCTACATGTGCCCCAACTCAAGTAAAAAGTAATTTGTCAAGCTAACAATCCATGAGTATTTCAGCTATCCATAGTTACCTTGTTTAGTTTGGAGAACCTCAAGTCTCACTCTTTTTTGTTTACATTATTACCTCCTGACAACATCTGATCAACCTCCAAGTTGTGATTGACCACGTGATGAGGACATGTCCTCACTGTATTACATTTTTGTAATACAATTTTTGTAATCAAGCAGTAATTGATTGAAAGCACTTGTGTTTTTACTCTCTATTCTGTATAAGAGAGTTGGAGAGTTTCACATAATGCTGAAAAGTGATCTACTGCATCTTTATGTTTGTTACTCATATTATTATTCTTCTTCCCTCCAGACCCCCCACAGCTCTCTGTCTGTGAAGAGGAGGTTCCCCCTGAGCACCAGGAGAGGAGCCCCAGTCTGAGCCAGGAGAAGCCAGAGCCCCTACAGATGAAAGAGGAACAGGAGGAACTCTGGAGCAGTCAGGAGGGAGAGCAGGTTCAAGGTCTGGAGGAGGCTGATGTCATAAAGTTCACATTCAATCCTGTCCCTGTGAAGAGTGAACATGATGAAGCGAAACCTCAGTCCTCATGGTTTAACCAAACCCAGGACCCAGAGTCCCTACAGATTAAAGAGGAACAGGAGGAACTATTTCAAGATCTTGAGGAGGCTGATGGCTCCAAGATGACCTTACACCCTGTGAAATATGAACATGGTGGAGAGAATACTCTGTCCTCATTGCTCAGCCAAACCCAGGACCCAGAGCTCCTACAGATTAAAGAGGAACTACATCAAGGGCTGGAAGAAGCTGATCTCTCCAAGATCACAGTAGACCCAGTGAAATGTGAAGATGGTCAAGAGAACGCTCTGTCCTTCCAGCCTCTTCAAACCCAGAGGGAGAAAAACAGAGATGCTTACTCTTTACCCAGCACCTCAACTGGACAGATTAAAACAGAACCTGATGGAGAGGACTGTGGACTATCAGAACCAGCCAGTAATTTAGATCCAGATGGTGATTTAGAACCAACTAGAGATGGCCAGCTTTTCTCTTCAGACTGTCCTGAGACTGATGACAGTGATGATTGGAAGGAGAGTGGGGAACCTCAGTCAGGTTTAAAGATGCTAATATCAAACAAGAAACAAAAAACAGTAAGTTTGTCTCATACAGGACAGAAACTATTTGGTTGTTCAGTTTGTGCAAAAGGGTTCAGACAGAACGGACATTTGAAGATCCACATGAGAACTCATACAGGAGAGAAACCATTTAGTTGTTCAGTTTGTGCAAAAGGGTTCACTCACAAAAGTAATTTGAAGATCCACATGAGAAGTCATACAGGAGAGAAACCATTTAGTTGTTCAGTTTGTGCAAAACGGTTCACTCACAAAGGTAATTTGAAGATCCACATGATAACTCATACAGGAGAGAAACCATTTAGTTGTTCAGTTTGTGCAAAAGGGTTCACTCACAAAAGTAATTTGAAGATCCACATGATAACTCATACAGGAGAGAAACCATTTATTTGTTCAGTTTGTGGAAAAGGGTTCGGACGGAAAGGACATTTGAAGACCCACATGATAACTCATACAGGAGAGAAACCATTTAGTTGTTCAGTTTGTGCAAAAGGGTTCACTCACAAAAGTAATTTGAAGATCCACATGATAACTCATACAGGAGAGAAACCATTTATTTGTTCAGTTTGTGGAAAAGGGTTCGGACAGAAAGGACATTTGAAGACCCACATGATAACTCATACAGGAGATAAACCATTTATTTGTTCAGTTTGTGCAAAAGGGTTCACTCACAAAATGTATTTGAAGATCCACATGAGAAGTCATACAGGAGAGAAACCATTTAGTTGTTCAGTTTGTGCAAAACGGTTCACTCACAAAGGTAATTTGAAGATCCACATGATAACTCATACAGGAGAGAAACCATTTAGTTGTTCAGTTTGTGCAAAAGGGTTCACTCACAAAAGTAATTTGAAGATCCACATGATAACTCATACAGGAGAGAAACCATTTATTTGTTCAGTTTGTGGAAAAGGGTTCGGACGGAAAGGACATTTGAAGACCCACATGAGAAGTCATACAGGAGATAAACCATTTATTTGTTCAGTTTGTGCAAAAGAGTTCACTCACAAAATGTATTTGAAGATCCACATGAGAAGTCATACAGGAGAGAAACCATTTAGTTGTTCAGTTTGTGCAAAACGGTTCACTCACAAAGGTAATTTGAAGAGACACATAAGAACTCATACAGGAGAGAAACCATTTATTTGTTCAGTTTGTGGAAAAGGGTTCGGACAGAAAGGACATTTGAAGACCCACATGAGAAGTCATACAGGAGATAAACCATTTATTTGTTCAGTTTGTGGAAAAGGGTTCGGATGGAAAGGAAATTTGAAGACCCACATGAGAAGTCATACAGGAGATAAACCCTGACGTTTAAGTTTGTGGAAATGGTTCAGTGATAAAGGGGTTCTGAAAAGACACATGGGAAGTCATACTGGAGAGAAACTGTAGTTTAATTAGTTGGAGCGGGTTCAGAGATAAAGGGAATGTGAAAATGCACAAGAAGTCATATTGTAGACCAATTAGCTGTCCAGTTTGTGGCAAAATATTTAATCAGAAAGGTAAAATTACTTTTTGAGTGATCCCTGCTTGTGGTATCTATTTTCACATTGGTCACACCAATTACAATTTTCTTAGTGTTCTAGTTTATAACAGAAGTCTTTGGTTAAAAGCCCATGATTTGATGCAGTAACATCATTCCCCTACCTACACAGAAGAGCGCAACAGTACTGGAGCGTAACAGTACTGGAGCGTAACAGTAAGAAGCATTTTGTATAAAAGTATTTTGTACTTCTGTATGACAACTATTAAAGAAACTTGAAACTTGAAGAGCAGAATATGTCAGGTAAACACAGGGTCCCTTCTTATTAACCCTTTGATCGCCATGCTTAAATTCATAATTTACCATCCTCCGCCAGCCCTATTTAATATGGAGAAGTTCCCCTTCTTTGCAGTGCTATAACTTTTTAAATTGTATTGCTAAATTGACATTACTATGGCCCATTCAACGTCCTATATCTATTGTTCAGGGCGTAGCAACGTTATACTTTTTCATTCACATATTCATACTAAAATACGATCTAAAGTAGAAGTATGTTTTTATCGTTTTCTGCAGCTTTGTCCAAGACCGTGATTTATAACCCCAAATGCATTATATTGATGATTGTATACAGTTTGATAGCAATCGGCGCGAGATAAAAAATGTCAACTGGACGTGCTTCTAGAAGTTACTACGTATGATCTGATGTTGACCGGATTGGGGGGGGGTCGTTTATAATTCCGTGGCCAACGTTATATGATTCATCTAGTGTGGGTGATATGATCATTAGAGCAGTTAGTATTGAACACGTTGAAAAATAACGTTGAATCTTACCGTAGCTTCCTCGCGCCGTTGGGCGATGAGCGTGGAACAGAAATGTTCCTATTATGGGATGTAGAAATGTGCGATCCATTTCCAGGTTGTATAATAGTATATACGTTCAAATCATGTTGTTTATCAAGTTATTGGTAACGGATTGCTATCCGTTGTGATCAGCTCGAGTCCTGAGACTATTACCGAGTGATCGGACCAAATTGAAATGAGCACCAGCTTTCATTTCCTGTTTCCGCCCTGGGCGATCTGCCGATCGGCCACCAGATGGCACTCTTGAACCGTTGGAGAGTTAAGAGGGGCTCAACAGTACATCTCATGTCTCCGGGGGAGAAATATGATTTCGATCACAGATTTTTTAAATATTGATATCAAAGACGTGGTACAGCGTCTTTGGCAGAATGAGCATGGCGGGGAAAGACGTCCTACGGCATTTTTGGCGATTAAAGGGATGGTGTGCACCTAATAAGTCATATTGTTTTGTAAACTGTACAGCCTTTCTCTCCTAGTGTTATTGAGGCATTGCAAGCCATTGATAAGAGGAGACATTTTATCCTTTATCTAAAGCTATCTGCTCCATTTATAACAGTATAACGAGTAAATAACACCTATTTAATCTGGCATAATTTGTAGGTTTTTGAAAGTCATGACTCATTCCTTTACATAATGGTGAAGATAGAAGTTATCTCAATAATTACAGACCCTTTTCCAAACTATACTGTCTAACAAAAATCATGTGATGAATAATCAACCCAATGTAGTCTGTATTGAGCTCTCAACAGTTTGTTTCAGAGTTAAGCACCATCTCTGTTGTTATTTCGTCTTAAATAGTCTATCTGCTATGGGCAACAGAAAACATTGTGCTGTTCTTTTCATCAATCTGGATTGCATTTGATACAATTCACTGCTTTTATAGAGATTACGTAGGATTGGTTTTGATTCAACAGGGATCAATTTAACCCTATCTGAGTTCTTACCGGTAACTAAATGTGTTCCAGAGAGATCGATTTTGGGTCCTGTCCTATTTCTATTATTGATATTGTCTCATCTCATTTTCATGCAGATGATGCTGTACTGTATTGTTTACAGACGCTGTAGAATTAGCTGTTGAGAATTTGCCACATTACTTTAGTGCTGAGTAAGATATGTATTAATGTTAAACTGGTACTGATTGCAAATTAAACAAATGAGTTTAAGCGTCTTTGGGTACCCAAAAAAGTGATATATAAGTTGGATGTATTATTATTATTAATAAAGTTCCAGCTGTTTTCTAGATCACTGTGAATGGATCTAACATTGAGAGTGTTGTGACATTTTTGATATTTTAAATGAGCCAAAACAGTGAACTGTAGAAATTCAGATAGAGTCAAACTATTTCAAAAGATAATAGTTTATTTCTGTGATCACAGAAGAGTCCTTAGTTTACAATCAGAGACGAGTATACACGAGCATCTGACCAGAAAGTGACTTACAAGACTTACAATCAAATACACAAGCTTGGAATGACAAATGAAAACAAAGATGGGTTTAGGTTTTTTTCCGTATCTGACACAAATCAAATCAAATCAAATCAAATTTATTTGTAAGGCCCGACAACACACGTTAATGTCCCCATGGGCCGGACACGTCTTCTTTAAACAAGTCAAGAAGAAACATCACAATAAGTCAAGAACAAAACAAGAACACCATAAGGTCCAACAAATTTAAAATAAATTAATGAATGCAACACTCCCTGACATACCTCACGCGAAGGTAAGGAAAAACTCACTATAACCTAGCAATAGGAAAAAATGCACCACAGGCAGTGTGGAGGAGAGAAACATTAGAAGGGCCATTCAAGGGGGGGATCTCCCTTCTTAGATGTTGGTGATAGTAGTGTTGCAGACGGACAGTTGGTAAGCATGCACTCATGTGTGTAGTGAAACACAGATGAGTGCATGCAATAGCAAGATAGCAACTGAACATTTTGAAAGATTAAAGATAGAGCTGATAGCGGATCTATTTGAGGCACAGGGGCGGCGCAAAGAGGGTCACGTCCTCCCCGTCTTAATCACGAGACGTTCAACACTCCGGTCATCACTCTGAGACAGCTGGAGATAGGGGGCGGTGCAGAGAGGGTCGAAACCTCCCTGTCATCATCGCGGGACATCCAGCACTCCGGTCATCACCACAAGACAGCAACTCACAAGATTGATATGAAAGAAGAAAAGGACAAGATGTGATTTTCTGGAAATATGTCATATCTAAGACAAACTCCTGGGCCTTGGGTCGTTGTTTTAATAACACTGTGTTAGACTGTCACCCTAGTGTCCTGTCTGTATATTAGTTAAACTATATTAACTAGTTATGGCTTGTACAGAGAATGTGTATTTAAACAGAGAAACATGACATTTTCTATAACAAGAACAGTACAGAATATAAATTGCAGCAAAAAATGGCCTCTTATACAGAATCAGAGCCAAATGTATTTGTAAAGCCCGAAATCACAAGGTAATGTCCCTATGGGCTGGACAAGTCTTCTTTAGACAAGTCAAGAAGAAACATCACAATAAATCGAGATCAAAATCCACCATACAATCCAAATATGCAACACTCCCAGACATTCCCCAGCGAAGGTAAAAAAACTCTAGCAATAGGAGAAAAGCATCGCAGGCAATATGGAGGAGAGAAGCCTTAGAAGGGCCGTTCAAAGGGGGATCCCCCAACTTGGATGTCTGTGATAATATAGTGTTGCTATGGATGATCGATGGGTGGAGAATATAACAGGCGAATAGTTGGTATGTACATATACGTGTAATAAAACACATATATGTACATGCAATAGCAACTGGGGTACATAAGAAAGAAAATGTAAGATTTAAATAGAATAAAGCTAAGGACAACAAAATAAAAAGCATAGAGGAACGAGCGCTAGTATGAAAATAAGATAAAGGCTAAATGTCAAGGCTCGGAGCTCAAAATATCAGAGTCATATTCGATTTGTATGCATGTGTGTATTCCGCTCGGGTCCATTTGAAGTACGGGGGCGACGTAGAGAAAATTGCACCACCTTGGCCATCACCATGAGATATCCACCACCTTGGCCATCACCACGAGATATCCACCACCTTGGTCATCACCATGAGACATCCACCACCTTGGCCATCACCATGAGACATCCACCACCTTGGTCATCACCATGAGACATCCACCACCTTGGCCATCACCATGAGACATCCACCACCTTGGTCATCGCCATGAGACATCCACCACCTTGGTCATCACCATGAGACATCCACCACCTTGGCCATCACCATGAGACATCCACCACCTTGGTCATCGCCATGAGACATCCACCACCTTGGCCATCACCATGAGACATCCACCACCTTGGTCATCACCATGAGACATCCACCACCTTGGTCATCACCATGAGACATCCACCACCTTGGCCATCACCATGAGATATCCACCACCTTGGCCATCACCACGAGACATCCACCACCTTGGCCATCACCACGAGACATCCACTCACAGAGAGACAGGGAGACGAGGACAGGGGTTAGAGAGTTCCTGATGAAAACCTAGAAGAGGATCATTGAAGCCATTTTCTTGGCAGTTTTGGATTTGGATGGACCTGGAAGGGGTATGGCAATCACTCCTGTAGTATACTATTTATCATGTTGTCCTTGCTCTAAGGACTTGTTATTGAATTGTCGTATTGCTTGTAATATACATTTCAGGTGCAAAGGTCAATGACCAAATACACCCAGACTACATTCCATCTGTATTCCCTTCAACATCACAGTCTACACCATCTACGTCAACGAACATCAGTCGCCATGAGCGGCATGCAAAAAGGAACTTCTCTTCATACCATGGTAAGTGATATCATCTAGTTTTCAGTTACGTGCCAAAACCAATGGGTTCCTAAATTGCAGTTTCTTAATAGTATGGTTTTTATTTCATTTAAAGTGACTCCCCACAAGAGGCCTAAACGTTGCAGCCAAGACATCCAATTTGAGGAAGCAGCCACACCAGTGACGGCCGGCCGATAGTGGGCGCTAGAGCGCCGCCCTCCCTGGTTAAAAGAAGAAGAAGAAAATATATATATATATATATATTTTTTTTTTGGGCCCTAGAAATAAAATAAACATATTTAAAATTAATAATATTTACTCATTTTAAGTATGTTTGTGTTTCCAATGCACAATATAACGTTAATATATCAAATATAAATAATTGTTTTCATTAACAGGAAGTGACTGTCTGATAGAGAATCATATACTTTCCGTAGCCGCATTTCTCTCGGGCTAGACGCAATAGCGCTTACAGTGGGCGTGCACTGGTTTCATCGCTGTATCCGTCGCAGCCAATCAGTGCGTAACACGCTGTGCGTTGAAATATGATGTATTATGATGGAAGCCGGGCGCGTTTTCAAGCGGTCTATATCATCTAAGCAAGCAGCGCCTATACTTTCCGTAGCCGCATTTCTCGGAGACGCTCTCTGATTGGCCGACGTCAGTTTCTACACTGTAGCCACTCTTCGAAGTTGGTTAAGGTTAGAGTTTGTCTTAGAGCGTGACGGCAAGTTCTTTCGACGGTTAAGCTTAGGCACTCTTTCAAAGTTGGTTAAGGTTAGAGTTTGTCTTAGAGCAGGGCGATAGAACGCCAGGTAGTTTGCAGGCTGTTCGACGCGGAAATGGGCAAAGACAGTAAGACACAGCTCATTTCAGTATTGTTGTGTTGTGCTAACAATAAGCTATCTGGACAGTGGATATACATCAACAGTCTGGGACTGTGGGACAGTGGACATATACACTTTATCAAGCCCTCCTGGACCACGTTTCAACTAAACAGTGAGTTAATGCGGTCTCTCTCTCTCTCTCTCTCTCTCTCTCTCTCTCTCTCTCTCTCTCTCTCTCTCTCTCCCTCTCTCTCTCTCTCTCTCTCTCGCTCTCTCTCGCTCTCTCTCTCTCTCGCTCTCTCTCTCTCTCAACACAGCGTGTTATTGTTGTTGTTAATTTCGCAGCGGGTGACGCATAATGCATGAATGAATGAATGGTAACTTGTTTAAAATGACAAGATATATATATGTGTTCATTATTGCATTGATCATACGTGTACTAGTGTAGTATGAATGAACTCGAGTCTCGACTTAACGTTGGTAACGCTATGTCGAGTCAGCTGTCTGCTGTCCACTTGGTCAGCTGTCCACTTGCCCAACTCATTCTACCCCCATTTACTAGGAACAAGAAGCAGCTGTCTGCAGAGGAGGTGGAGAGAGCCCGGAAAATATCATCAGTGCGGATCCACATTGAGAGGGTGATTGGACTAGCCAAGAACCGATACACAATACTAAAGGGTTCAGTTCCGATTTGCTGTGTTCAGAGTCTAGCAGGTGAAGCCAATCGTGAGCAATACAGCAGCATCGACAAGATCATCCGAGTATGTGCTGCTTTGGTGAATCTGGGAGACAGCATTGTTCTCAAGGATTAGAGAGACATTTGTGATTGACCTGTGATACAGGACTAGGATTATTATTGCAGATGTTTTGCATTAGATTTCGCTGATAATTTGCACTATGAGCCATTGTAAGTAAAACAAGATTAAATTGACCAATCAGGGGAAAATTGTATAATAAGCAAAAGTATCTGCAAAAGATAATTCTACAAAATATTTGATCAAATACAAGATATTTTCAATTGATACGATTTTATTTTTTGCAGTGTACTGTCTTTGCCCTGTGAGCCAGATTACAATGATTCTATTACAGCGTGTAGTAAAAGTTTTGTGTAAATATTGTTATGGTGTCTAGACTATCTTACAAAAAAAAAAAAAAACATACACAATAAAATGTAAGTGTAACTCAAATACATTTATTGTCAACATCCATCTCTTCTATGGTACAAAACAAGACAGCAGGAAGGGTACAACTCTATCAGCTGAGTAACAATGTTCATCAAAGTGTTGAGTGCTACAGTCAGGGTTCCCACACATTGCAAAATGAAATTCAATGACTTTCAAGTACTTTCCTAAGCACAATTCCTCATTTTAAAAGAACATTTAAAATGATACAATTCACTTAAATGCTGTTTTTATAGAGAAAAAAAATGTATGGCTTAAAACCAATTTCTGCACCACTAGGTGTCCCTCTAACACAGGCTATAAACATATGCCTATATGTAACACTTACTGCCACCCTTGGGGGAAAGTCGGTCTTACTAGATTCTAAGACCAAGAGCTCCTGATATACGGGTGACAAATTAAAGGAAAAACCTGAAGTGTTGCAGTGCATATCACAATACTAGGGGTGTAACGATGCGACCTCACAACGATTAATTTCGATTCCGATTATTCAGGCAACGATTCAATGCATCATGACATCTCTTCATTTGACCATGATTCGATTCGATTCGATTAATTTTAGATAAATTTTCAGTTAATTCCCCACATTTTTTTGATTCACTCAGCATGAATGGACTATAGGTCAATAAAAACAATAAAACATCATTTACATTTATTTTTTATTTTGATTAATTTAGATTATAATCGATTCTAACATTTTCAATCGATGCAGTTGAATCATCACATTAGAATCGATGCATTTCGATTAATCGATGCATCGTTACACCCCTACACAATACTGTATTTTACAGAGCATGATAGGATATGAATTGCTTAATTGTATCATGCAGTACACCTGTATGGAAGCATCTGCATTTGTTGTTTCTCCACTCATTTATTCAGGGATTTCCTTTCATTTGTCACCCGTCTGTATGTTCTTTTCTTATCTTATCTTATCTCCTATCGGTACATTTGTCATTATGAATTGAAAATGGGGGACACTTATGTAAACAAGATGAAAGTCTTTCTCTGGTCTGCAATGCATCCCCTTAACAATTGTGTGTATTGAGCATACCGTATTGTACCCATTCTGCAATCTGTTAAATAAAGTTTTCAATTAATCAATCAATCAAGTCACGCCAACAAGCTATGCTAGCTCTAGTTCATGACAGCTAGCATAGCTTGTCCAACAATGCAGTAGTACTACAGTACCGATAGGAGCTTATCTTATCTAATCTTGCGTGGATGTTTGATCAGGTAGTGGTACACATTTGGGTATTCGAGAGATGGCCATGTCTTTGGGTTGTTCTCCCAATTTCAAGTCAATCAGGGCGAACTTTGACTAATATCTCGCCTTAGAATCACCAGAAAGGCTTTCGAAATAGTGAAATGCCATGTTGGCCTCAATATCTTCAAAACAAATTATATGAAAAGGTTATGAAATGAACAAGAATGTGATAAAACATGTAATAAAAACGGAGCTCAACGCATACATTTGATCAGTAGAAATCCGTTTGTTTCCCCAATACCAAGATGGCGGCGGTCTCGTGACGTCAGCATGTCTTCAAGAATGGCCAATTGTCCTTGGAATGCCCACATTATTAACGGTTGAGAAATCTAGTGTTCTACGCATGAAGTCAACTATCTTTTTCAGCAAATCTTAGTTACAACGAGGTTGTGTTCCCTAGGTTAGGCAACGTTGTGTTTAAAGTAGGGCTGGGCGATATGGAAAAAAATCATATCACGATAACGATATGATAATGTTATCATATTGCTCGATATCGATAATTATCTAAATTGTTATAAGTATACATTTTTTTTTCTTCTTTTTTTTAAACAACAGATGTATGTTTATTTTGCAGCAATTCTTTGTCATTGCCGCCATCTTTAGTGTTACATCCCCTCACACTCCAGTTCTCAGGCTGCAGCTGGTTTAAAAGCGAAAGTAAACCGGCTTCTCTGCTGGCTGTGGCTCCAGGGGAGTTGAACAGTTCTGGCTCTGCTAGTTTATTTTCGATCTTTTGGCGCTTTTTTGGTGGACAAAATACCGCACATGTGCACCGTGACTCGTGACTGGAGTCTAGTTCTGCTAGCACACATAGCCTACTGTGTACCGACGGTTTCAAACTGTATTTTAAATTAGAAAGCAAACAAAATAAATGGACAAGAGAAAAATAAATCTCAATTTGGTCAGTATTGTCATTTGGACAAGCAAAGCCATTACTTTAAGTTGCAGGCAAGAAAGACAAGTCTGTCCACTGTCTCTGGTTTTAAAACTGCCCTGTTGCAGGTAACAAAAAAAAATATATATATATATTAGAGGTGGGCATAGATTAATTTTTTTAATCTAGATTAATCTATCTGCAATCCTGGATTTAATCTAGATTAATCTAGATTAAAATGGCTCAAAAAAAAAACCTGCCGAAGGCATTCAAAATATGTGCGTTCTACCCAAATAATGACCAGAAGTAAGTCCTTACTTTTTCTTTCCTCCTTATGTTTCTCAGGCCAGGTGGCCCATTACACCATGAGCCCATCTCCCGTTTCCAAAATGCATTACAGACTGTTTGAAAAAGCTGTTTTGCTATGATAATTGGTAATGAAATATCAAAATAATGTTCAATAAGATGTACTTGTGTTTAATAAGTTGTTTTATTCAGAAGTTAACACAAATAAATAATATTACCAGTACAGTACAGTATCTAGCACTCTCAGGAGCAAAACAGAAAGAATCATTTCAAACTTGAACTATGTGACATGGCTTGAATCAACTGCTCCAGTGGAGTTGCTCAGTGGCCAATGGTGTCAACTGTGGTTGTACTGGGCAGCTCCCAGGTGTGAATGGAACTGTGTGAATGTGAAGCAGGGCGTTCCTGAAAAAGAGCATCTGTGCTCAGCGAACCTACCCTGGGTAAATAAAAGTAAAAAAAAATGTATGCGTTAATTATATTATTGCGCGATACTAGTATAGCGTTAACGCAGCACGTTAACGCCGTTAACGGCCCAGCTCTAATATATATATATATATAAAAAAAAATATTTCGATATTCGATATCGATTATTAAAATATATTGCGATATTTATCGTTATCGTTATATCGCCCAGCCCTAGTTTAAAGTATGTCGACTGTTTGCTTTGTCACTTGGGGTCTGGCTACAGAGGAGCCACCTCTAACGAGCAGAGAGGACGCTTGTTGTTTGTTGTTGAGGGTCTGGCTACAAAGCAGCCACCGCTAACGAGCAGAGAGGACGCTTGTTGTTTGTTGTTGAGGGTCTGGCTACAGAGCAGCCACCGCTAACGAGCAGAGAGGACGCTTGTTGTTTGTTGTGTTGTTGAGGGTCTGGCTACAGAGCAGCCACCGCTAACGAGCAGAGAGGACGCTTGTTGTTTGTTGTGTTGTTGAGGGTCTGGCTACAGAGGAGCCACCGCTAACGAGCAGAGAGGACGCTTGTTGTTTGTTGTTGAGGGTCTGGCTACAGAGGAGCCACCGCTAACGAGCAGAGAGGACGCTTGTTGTTTGTTGTGTTGTTGAGGGTCTGGCTACAGAGCAGCCACCGCTAACGAGCAGAGAGGACGCTTGTTGTTTGTTGTGTTGTTGAGGGTCTGGCTACAGAGGAGCCACCGCTAACGAGCAGAGAGGACGCTTGTTGTTTGTTGTGTTGTTGAGGGTCTGGCTACAGAGCAGCCACCACTAACGAGCAGAGAGGACGCTTGTTGTTTGTTGTTGAGGGTCTGGCTACAGAGGAGGCACCGCTAACGAGCAGAGAGGATGCTTGTTGTTTGTTGTGTTGTTGAGGGTCTGGCTACAGAGGAGGCACCGCTAACGAGCAGAGAGGATGCTTGTTGTTTGTTGTGTTGTTGAGGGTCTGGCTACAGAGGAGCCACCGCTAACGAGCAGAGAGGACGCTTGTTGTTTGTTGTTTGTTGTTGAGGGTCTGGCTACAGAGCAGCCACCGCTAACGAGCAGAGAGGACGCTTGCGTCAAGGTAAAAAACATAACCCGCTAACAATACTAATCTATTAACATACTAAACTGATAACATATTAAGCTGATAACATACTAAGCTTATAACATACTAAGCTGATAACATACTAACTAGACCAAGCAATTTTTTTGCTAGTTTTGTTGTTCTTATGTACTGTTATGTTGTAAAAGTTTACGGCTACTTGATGTATGACAGAGATACATTGGTGAGAATTCGCGATTCGACGATCACTCACCCCATTCCGGAATTTATCCTAGTATTTTTATTTTGGATCCACTTTTTTTCCCCGTTTTCTATTTTTCTCCCATCCCAATTTCGTGTATCCAATTCTTCCCATACTTCAATTCTGCTCCATACACTAATACATGCTCTATACACTAATACTCTATACACTACTACATGCTTTATACACGCTCTATACACTAATACATGCTCTATACACTAATACATGCTCTATACACTAATACTCTCTATACACTAATACACCAATACACGCTCTATACACTAATACACGCTCTATAGTATCTATACACTAATACTCTCTATACACTAATACACGCTCTATACACTAATACATGCTCTATACACTAATACACGCTCTATACACTAATACATGCTCTATACACTAATACATGCTCTATACACTAATACATGCTCTATACACTAATACATGCTCTATACACTAATACTCTCTATACACCAATACTCTCTATACACTAATACATGCTCTATACACTAATACTCTCTATACACTAATACATGCTCTATACACTAATACTATCTATACACTAATACTCTCTATACACTAATACTCTCTATACACTAATACTCTCTATACACGAATACACGCTCTATACACTAATACATGCTCTATACACTAATACTCTCTATACACTAATACATGCCCTATACACTAATACTCTCTATACACTAATACTCTCTATACACTAATACATGCTCTATACACGAATACTCTCTATACACTACTACTTTTAAGTTTAGTGACCGTGAGTGGGATATTTGACCTGTTTAGGAAGAGACAGTTGCCTTGCTTGTTTGTGACTTGTTCTAGAAAAGTAAGGTTAGAACTGGACTTTAGATAATCTCTGTGGTATCTGAGGAAATAGGGAGCTGCCCTTGCTCGTAGAGTTGTTCTATTAACTAAGTAATGTGAAACTGACCTTTTGAGTGAGTTTCTGTTTTTTTTTCTTTTTTTTTTACGCTTTCCACTACACAGGGGGAAAGTGATGAGGTAAGATATTATGAGGAAGAAACTGTGGTTCTGACAGTGTAAAAAATATGTATTATTTGGTTTAAAAATCTTTGAAAATATTAAACCAACTTAAAGAAACAAGTCAAAATACAGAGGATATTTTAAAATTAGAGGAACAGAAGAAAAGAAAAAGGAAAAAAAGAGAGAAAAAAGGTTTATTGCACTGTACTGTAAGTTTATTAGGATCCCGACATGTTGACTATTCTTCCTGGGGTCCTCACAGTTGACTCTGTATATTGCTTTTTATTACAGGTTCAAAACTGTCAGGTATTTAAACTGTGTGTGTGTGTATCAAACAAGAGAGACTGCCAGGCTTTAAAACTGTGTAGGGGACCCAGGCCTGGAACTGCGCCCTGAGAGAGGGAACTGCCAGAGAGGGAGGTTTGCCCTGCGGTTTTTGTTTTTGGTTGAAAGTGGATATCAAACAGGAGGGAAGACTGTCAAGTTTTAACTGTGGATACTAAACAGGGAAGGTAAAGACGGCTTTGAACTGTTAAACAGTAATCCAGAAGTATTTTATTGCACTGTAAACACTATGTGAATGTGAACAAATTTGAAGAACAGGCAAACATTTTTAAAGCATGGGAAATGGAAGAGGGGAGAAAGAAAAGAATATGGCTGGTAATGAGGGGAAATACAGAGCACTCACACCATCTCTCTCTCTCTCCCACCTATGTACCCCTCCTTTGTCGATTCTCAGGGGGGTCCTCCATCTCGATGCCAAACCAATGCCCGCCGGGCTTACTGCTCCAGAACCATAGGAAGCTGACCCTACTGCTCGAGAACCAGAGGAAGCTGGCCCACTGCTCCAGAACCAGATGCAGCTGACCGCAGCTGGCCTTACTGCTCCAGAACCAGAGGAAGCTGACCCTACTGCTCCAGAACCAGAGGAAGCTGACCCTACTGCTCCAGAACCAGAGGAAGCTGACCCTACTGCTACAGAACCAGATGCAGCTGACCCTACTGCTCCAGAACCAGAGGAAGCTGACCCTACTGCTCCAGAACCAGAGGAAGCTGACCCTACTGCTCCAGAACCAGAGGAAGCTGACCCTACTGCTCCAGAACCAGAGGAAGCTGACCCTACTGCTCCAGAACCAGAGGAAGCTGACCCTACTGCTCCAGAACCAGATGCAGCTGACCCTACTGCTCCAGAACCAGAGGAAGCTGACCCTACTGCTCCAGAACCAGAGGAAGCTGACCCTACTGCTCCAGAACCAGAGGAAGCTGACCCTACTGCTCCAGAACCAGAGGAAGCTGACCCTACTGCTCCAGAACCAGATGCAGCTGACCCACTGCTCCAGAACCAGAGGAAGCTGACCCTACTGCTCCAGAACCAGAGGAAGCTGACCCTACTGCTCCAGAACCAGATGCAGCTGACCCACTGCTCCAGAACCAGATGCAGCTGACCGCAGCTGGCCTCACTGCTCCAGAACCAGATGCAGCTGACTTCAGCTGGCCTTACTGCTCCAGAACCAGATGCAGCTGACCGCAGCTGGCCTTACTGCTCCAGAACCAGATGCAGCTGACTTCAGCTGGCCTTACTGCTCCAGAACCAGATGCAGCTGACTTCAGCTGGCCTTACTGCTCCAGAACCAGATGCAGCTGACTTCAGCTGGCCTTACTGCTCCAGAACCAGATGCAGCTGACTTCAGCTGGCCTTACTGCTCCAGAACCAGATGCAGCTGACCGCAGCTGGCCTTACTGCTCCAGAACCAGATGCAGCTGACTTCAGCTGGCCTTACTGCTCCAGAACCAGATGCAGCTGACCGCAGCTGGCCTTACTGCTCCAGAACCAGATGCAGCTGACCGCAGCTGGCCTTACTGCTCCAGAACCAGATGCAGCTGACCGCAGCTGGCCTTACTGCTCCAGAACCAGATGCAGCTGACCGCAGCTGGCCTTACTGCTCCAGAACCAGATGCAGCTGACCGCAGCTGGCCTTACTGCTCCAGAACCAGATGCAGCTGACCGCAGCTGGCCTTACTGCTCCAGAACCAGATGCAGCTGACCTTACTGCTCCAGAACCAGATGCAGCTGACCGCAGCTGGCCTTACTGCTCCAGAACCAGATGCAGCTGACCGCAGCTGGCCTTACTGCTCCAGAACCAGATGCAGCTGGCCTTACTGCTCCAGAACCAGATGCAGCTGACCGCAGCTGGCCTCACTGCTCCAGAACCAGATGCAGCTGACCGCAGCTGGCCTTACTGCTCCAGAACCAGATGCAGATTACCTACTGCTACATAACTAGGAGGCAGAGACCCTACCGGACAGCTATGGGACAGCACCCCAGAGCCTAATAGTATCACTGGACTTTTAAAGCTACAGAACACCACCACCCAGCTATGGGACAGCAACCCTATCGCTGGACAAAGAAAACATCAAAGCTGTCACCAACCTCTTTAAGGTAACCAATCCTTCTTCATCAGAGGTAAATACAGTTTCAAGCAACCATATCGACAGAGTGTTTTTGCGACCTATAGCCTGTTTCAGTTGTGAGGAGGGTGAAATGAACCAAGAACAATGCGAAAGAAGAAACCATGTGGGACGACCGAGAGGGAACTATGGACCAGCCCGGGGGTATTGGATGGTGGAGAGAGAGGGGGGCACCTACCTGATATTCTACAAATGAGGCAAGTTAAAACACACACTACAGACATTACAATATCATCTAAAAAATATTTGGTAATAGATGTGTTACAAATTGAGTATTGAGGTGATCGAGAAAGTGTTTTTGTTTTGTGTTTGGTTTTTAATTCACGTTACGAAAATGAACCTGAAATATGTGTCAACGTAAAAGCTAGGAAGGATAGGATGAGTTGTTAAAACTGATGTGTAATGTGTGTTTACAGATGATTCTTTGATTTTATTATTAATTAGACAGACTAAAGGGAATGCTGTAGATTAATTGAATTTGATTGTGTATTTTGTTTTGATGTTTTAATGTAGTGAAATTGTGTGGTTTGTTTTAGTATTTTTGTATTTGGGCTTCAGAGTAGCTATACTGTTTCCAGCCAACTTCCCACCATACCCCACCCCCTACCGCAGAGGTCCACAATGGAAATAAGCCTTGTGGCTTTATTTAAGCATTACATCACACGACGGAGTGTGTTATAGGAATTAGATCACGCCTATGGGTGGTTGTTAGCAGGGGCGGACCTTCCTACAGGCGATATAGGCGGTCGCCTAAAGCGCCACCCAGAGGGGGGCGCCAAAAAAAATAAAAATAAAAATGTTTTTCTCTGCGCAGTTTTGGCGCCCCCCTCTATATCTGCAACCATTTTTTTTAAATTTTTAAAATTCTAACATAAGGGGAAATGAGCCAAAAATCTAAAACGGTCGTCGGTCTGAGCCTCAGCTTTAGGTGTTCACAGTCAGAACATGCTAGAGCGCTGTGCATTGATGGGTATCGGTCAAGTGTTTATAGAATTGAGCGTTGAGGAAAGAAAGACTAACGTTAGAGAACTATGAAGAGGCAAAAGCCATCCGGCCATCCAGTTTAAAGAGAGAAGAAAAGAAGAAGACGAGAAACGTGCCAAGGTGAAAGGTATGCAATTTTGTTGCAGACCTGCCACACCAAGAGCTGATTGATTGATTGATTGAAAATTGTATTAACAGATTGCAGAATGGGTACAGTACAGTACAGCTCAATACATACAATTGTTAAGGGGATGCAAACCAGAGAAAGACTTTCGTCTTGTTTACATCAGGGTCCCCCATTTTCAATTCATCATAACATATATGACATACATGACATACAGATAGACAGTACTGCTACATCTATACATTTATGACATACCAGATTTGCAAATACAGTACTGTTTGTGATACGAAAAGAGTCCAGAAAAGAGAGTATATACATTTGACATAGAAACTGTACATTGGAGGAGGTTGGGGGGGGGGAGGTTGGGTAGGAGGAGTGGGTGGGGGACACTGTACAACTGAACAAGCAAAACTGTACATTGGAATATTGACAAGACCATACTTGGTCATTTACTGTACATTGGGGGGGGGTTGTGTTAGGACATTTACAGGGGCCAGTTTAGAATTGCAGTCTCCCGTAGGTGTTTTTTGAGAGTGTTTTTGAAAGTGGGTAGTGATTCACATTTCTTTACAGCTTTGGGTAGGGCATTCCACATTGATGTGGCATAATTGCAAAACGTGTTTAGTCCCTTGTTTGAGCCGAATCTGGGTTTAACATGATTTGTGGAACTCCCTCTGGTGTTGTGATCGTGGTATTCACTGACCTTTGGGAAGTATTTTGACATGTACTTGGGTACCTTGGTCGTGTAGTGTATCTTGTAGACCAGGCCCATTGCAAGTTGCTGTACTCTGTCGTCTACTCTAAGCCATCCTAGGTTGTCAAAGTGGGCAGGGGTGAGGTGGGTTCTAGGAGTAAGGTCAAACAGTAGTCTGACCAGTTTATTTTGAGATGTTTGTAATTTTGTTTTTAGCGCCTTTGAGGTGCTTTGGTACCATGAGGTGCATGCATAGTCATAGTACCCTTGAATGAGTGCTCCTGCCAGAGTCTTCAGGGTATTCTTGTTTACCAGTGAGGAGATCCGGTACAAGAATCGTGTTCGTTGGTTGACTTTTTTTTATTACATTGGATGCCATTTTGTCACAGGAAAGATTTGCCTCTAGGATGGAACCCAGGTAGGTAATATCTTCTTTCCTTGTGACAATATTGTCACATGAAGCAAGCAGAGGCACTTGTACACACCTTAAACCAGGGGTGTCAAACTCATTTTCACAGAGGGCCACATCAGCATTATGGTTGCCCTCAAAGGGCCAAAAACCGTATAAATGTTAATGTAATGTAAAATAAATGTAGCTACTCATTTACATATTGTTAAACATGTTTTTTCTGTATTTATTACTTATTCAAGTTATACATATTGCATATGCATTTGCATAGATGTAAAAATATATGTTAGCTTATGTTATTTTAACAAATCATTTTTGTTGATCAGAACCCAATATTACTCCATTAATCAATGATCAAACCATTCAAGTAAATAACAAAGAAGAAGATCATCAAATACAAGCTATGACATTAAGTTTGTTCAAAACCTTTTTGTCACAGTCAATAGGGGCAGAACTAACAACTGAGCTGCAAAGAACACGTGGGACAGATGTAGCAGATGTTACAAAAACAAATGGCTGCACATAACCTTGCAGAGGCCATACATCCAACTAATGGAAGATAGTTTAATTAACTTTAATTAACAGATTGCAGAATGGGTACAGTACAGTACAGCTCAATACACACAATTGTTAAGGGGATGCAGACCAGAGAAAGACTTTCGACTTGTTTACATCAGGGTCCACCATTTTTAATTCGTAATGAAATTGCTATTATGTGTCTGCATGAACACACAACTGTAACTGTACTAAAAAATAACAAAATAAGGGTTGTCTCAGTTCACAACTATATTGGTCAAGTTTTGGGTGGGACTTGTTTGCGTCCCTACAGCTTCTTATTCAATTGAGCGAGATGCTCGGTTATGTCACACAGCCAGTTTGCATCTGACAGTTCAGACAATATTTCTTCAACCCTTTGTTACCTATTCCGCCTGGATCTTTTTTGTATTTTGGGCTGTAAAATTGTCAAAGAATGTCTAAGGAGTAAGTGCTTTTGGCTTTTTCCCTTTGTTCATCAATACCTCAGATGTTCAACATACATGTATGTGTAAGAATGTGTAATAACTAAGGCTGTCAAAGTTAAAGCTTTATTAACGCATTAACCCACAATTATTTTAACGCCCCTATTTTTTAACCCAAGATTAATGTTAAAAAAAAGATACCAGAGCTCTTGGGGGGCCACATCAAATGACGTGGCGGGCCACATTTGGCCCGTGGGCCATGAGTTTGACACCTATGCCTTAAACCATGGAGGGCAATCTGATTTGGATGGGAAGGAGCTGGCTCAGGAGTTGGACAATTTGATGTGATTGATGACTTTGCAGCGAGGAAGGCCAGAAGGATTGCACTGTAAATGGAAACCAGTAGGAGCTACAGGCTAACCTTGAAGTGTGATGATAGGGAGTGGAATGTAAATAGTTCTTTAGACAAAGTGAATTTGTAATTTCTGGCAAATTTTTTCCCATATGTTAGAATTTTCTTTATGTAAAAATAATGGTTGCAGATATATACAGCGCAGTGGTGAATATCGCCTAGGGCGCCAAATGTGCTAGGTCCGCCCCTGCTTGTAGGCTACCATAGCGCATGCTCATGACAGCAACGTTACATTAGTGACTTGGTTGAAACGTGATTCCGGAGTGATACCAAGTGGAAGGAAAATATATCCTGTCACCCAGACCCAGTGCGTATGGCAGGCATCCTCGAAATTCTCCGCTATCTCCTCCTCTGCAAGCAGTGCTCTGCCTGTCCGGCTGCACTGCACTGTCTGTCTATGGCTGTCTACTCTGGTCCAATCACATTCGGCCAGTCTGCGAATCAGAGGCAGAGTAGGGCAGGTCTTCACGGAATGCGTGTCGTCTCTTTCAATTCCGAGTCAGAGCGAGAGTTGACAGTGCATCTACAGGTAGTCTAATCTGCAGGTACTGTAGCTAGTAGCCTAGTTTCGCCAGCAGGCAGTTAGTAGAAAAATGTGGCATGTTCAAAGATGGCCAGTAAAAGAAAAGTCGACAGTGAAAATCGCTTCAATTAAACGGTGAATGGACTGAAAAATATCAGTGCATCCTCCCAGCAACAAACCAATGTGCCTATTTAGTAATTATGCCAAGAAACGGTAGCTCTTGTGAAGAGTGGCATATTTGAAACGCCACTACGAAACAAAAGTTTTTTTTATGCAACCTTTCCTCAAAATTCAGTGCTAAGACAAAAATAAATGGAATGAAATCATCATATCAAGCTGCAAGCAGAATTATTGTTAAATCTATGTCACAACGAGAAAAAGCAACCAAGTCCTCACTCAGTGGCATGGGTGTTGGCTAAACACAAGAAGCCATTCTCTGATGCATACATATAAAATAATGTATGACTGAAGTGATGGAGACCATGTTTGAAGGCAAACAAAAGCAAATCCCCCTCAGATAGCACAGCAACCAGAATAACAAATACTGGCTGATGATTTGATTAAACAGCTTTGTGATAGAATAAAAAAATGCACAGTGCATTTCCATAGCTGTGGAGGAGTCCACTGACACCACTGAGAATGCTCAGTTGCTGGTGTTTGTGAGGTTTTATGATGAGGCAAAGGGGTAGTTTGTTGAAGATGTATTGCGTTGTTCTGAAGAACTGTTCATGTTCTGAAATGTTATTGCTAAATATTGAGAAGATTGGATCAGTTGTACTTTTTTTTTTGAATACTTGAAACCCTTTTTTGTGGAATATTTGATGCGGCCCAGCCTCACCCAGACTCTACCTCCAGCGGCCCCCAGGTACATTGAGTTTGAGACCCCTGCTTTACACCAACATGTTGGTGCAAGATGTCCTGTTTTTCCACAACAAAAACACGCACCCTGGCCGCTTCGCCCATCACTGACCTTGTGCACTGACCTTGTGCAACTGCTGGGCTTCCTTTGATGCCATTTCCATAGTTACACTGATATTGACAGCTCTCTCCAGTGTCAAATCACTCTCTGTCAGTAATTTCTTCTGTGCACCTTCATTTCTTAATCCACACACAAGCCTGACTCTCAATGTGTCTTTTAGTGAATCTCTAAATTCACAATGTTCAGCAAATTTTCTTAAAGCTGCAAAAAATATTGTAACAGACTCTCCTTCCTCCTGGCTGCGTCTGTGGCACCTAAACCTCTCTGCAATAACCAATGGTTTTGGTGAAAAATGGTGGGTCAGTAGATCCACTATTTCCTGGTACGTCTTTGTACCTGGCTTTGCTGGCTGTAGCAGGTTTCTCAACAAATTAAATGTCCTGGGCCCCATTCCAGTCAGAAATGTGGGAACCTTTTTGTCCTCTTCAATTCCATTAGCTGTAATGAAGTATCCAAACGCTCTGTGTAACAGTTCCATTGCTCCAAATTGTCATCAAATGGTCCAATATTACCAATAACCCAAGCTATTTTTGTTGAAAACACTCACGGCAATACAGTCGATCCTTCCTTTAGTGTGTCAACTGGATTTCCTCTTCTTGTAGCTGTTTTCAAGCGCCGGGCAACGTACGCCGTTCACCGTGAGCGAAATACATGGTAACTCGCTAAGCTAATAAGGTAAACAAACGGCCTGACGGACTTCTTCTTTCCCAACGCATTGTGCAGATTCAGACTTACAAGTTTTGTACGACAAGTCAGCAGGAAGGGTACAACTCTATCAGCTGAGTAACAATGTTCATCAAAGTGTTGAGTGCTACAGTGTAGGTTAGTAGAGTAACCTCTTAAGAGGTTAATCATTGATATTTGGATACTTGAAATCTGTATGAACTGAGTTGTTAGTATCAAATGAAATAAGATGGAACAGCTCCATGCATTAATGTAATAAACAACTATTTTCTCATTTTACCAGTATGGTATTGTTTAAATTGTACAGCTTTTTGCACATCTTTGTCAGGGAATTCCAACAATTCTGGACCTGAATGTACCAGTTAATTGTAATCATCGCTCTCTCTACTTATGTCTAGTCAAGCCAGGTTGTGGAGGAGAGAGACGGGGAGAAACAGGGTTCAGACTACTTTGCCCGTCCTGAGCCTGCTATGATGCAGGTGTTTTACATCACCACCCAAAACAAGATTCAGCCAAGTGCGAGTGTGTACACTGGTCCACTTGCCCTGGTCCACTTGTGCATGGCACTTACTACCCAGCTTTGTAATGGTTTGGGGGATTAGTACAGTATGTATGCATATTTAAGGGGACCGCAATGATGGTGTACTGGTGGGTGGTGTCCGGCCGATTATGGTGGGCCGGTCTGGGCCAAAAATGCCAGGGCCGATTTTAGTGTTTACTGTGTTTAAAATATATATACTGGGACTTCCGGACTAGCCCCACCATGGAGTAGTCGCATGTGATACAGCTGCTCACCCGTTTTTTTTATTTTCGCTTTAAAAACATATTTATATACCACCAATCAGGGGCGGATTTAGGATTGTAGGAGATCCGGGGCTTAGCCCAGATAGGTGCCCTTTATTTTTCATTTTTTTTTATTTTTTTTTATTTAATTTTCTTTGGCAGGCAAGGGGTGGTTTGGTAGATTTTTTTTTAATTTAATGAACCTGTACGTGCAATTTCCTGCAATATAGAGCCTTCAATCTTGACCAATAAAGCTGCTCTTTTCACTATAAAACTCAGTTAACCATAACGTAGTTATGGTTAGATTTATATATTGGGGGGGATATATCATATTTTTCATATAATCAAAAAGTGGTGGAGCAAGATCATACCTTTGCTCCCCCAAGTTCAATAGTGGGAGAGCAGAGATGCTCCGAATGCTCTTATGGCCAGGCGTCTATGATTCACTGATACAAAGTAAAATAGTGCAGTGCAATAAAATAGTTAGTAAAATAGAATAAAATAATGCAATAGTGCATTGCAATAAAATAGTTATCATCGTATTTTTTCGGGAGGCCGGTAAGGAGTGCATTACAGTAGTCGAGTTGGCTTGAGATAAAGGCATGGATCTGGTTTTCAGCGTCCTTTTGATTTATAAATGGCCGTACTTTAGCTATGTTTCTAAGGTGGAAGAATTAAGTTTTTGTCAACTTGTTGATTGTGATTTAAAGCTTAGGTCTGAGTCTACCATAACACCAAGACTTAACTCACTCAAATACAGTTAGCAGCTGGATAGACCACAGATGGAAATTAGCCTCTGCTAAATCTGGTGCAAACATATTTTCATGTAACAATGATGAATTGTAAAAAAAAAAAAAGAAAAAAAAAATTATAAATAGATTCGGGGCTTTTCAGAATACATTCGGGGCTTGAGCCCAAGTAGCCACCCCCTAGCCCCGCCCCTGCCACCAATGCGTTTAAACCTTGACGCATATATCAACTGAGATTATCAACTAACTATATTGACTGAAAGAATCGAGATGCCAGCAAGGAAAGATAGAACGGTTGCAAAACCAAGTTCAGAGGACCCGTCTACGGTTTCGGGTTTCGTGCATAGGACAGCAGAGGAAATTGACGAGATTGCCTCCTCCCCAACCGCTACAACCACCTCCGCAGATACAGAATATATCATCCGGGAAACCACTAAACTAGTCAAATCAATGGAGAAGACAATATCCGACAAAGTAGATGCTATCAAAGAATCTATCGAATCCAATATCGAAGCACTAAGGGTAGCTGCTGATGCACATATCGAACGCACCATAGCAGTGGAAATTTGTTTGGAAGAACACCAACGTAAATTCGAACTGATCTACAGAGACATAGCTGATATTAACGATAAGCTAACGGTTAAGATAAAGGAAAACAACGAAGAACACAAGCAGGGACTCGAAATGATGGACGTATCCATAACGGATCTCAACAATAAGATAACGGCTGAGCTTAAGCGAAACAACGAGGAACAAAAGGCTAAAATATTCGAGCTGGAATATCAATCTCGTAAACTGAATATCCGTATAGTTGGGCTGGACGAGTCGGTGAGCTGCACACATCCCGAAGCGTTTGCGACAGTATTACATAAAATCCTGGGAACAGCTATCCTTCCTATGGTACCCGAAGTGGAACAGAGCTACAGATTGGGGACCCGACAAAACGACAACAACGCCAGACCGAGAGTGATTATGGCTGTCCTACGTCAGGTCAGAATAAAATAATTGATCATTCGGGAGACGCACAGGGTGAAAGGCAGCCTGAAATACAAGGATGTATCAATATACTTCTTCGAAGATTATTGTCGGGATGTGGTGCTCTTGCGGGCCAAGTACAAGACGGTGATGTCTCAACTTTTTGTGGAAAAATACAATCCCACACTACTGTACCCTGCAAGGCTTCGCATCATTGATAAACATGGAGACAGGGTTTTCCTCAACTCGCCTGATGAAGCCGTCAAATACATGGCAGCACAACGTGCAGGATAGTTTATATACAGCCTTTTAATCTTTGTTAAGCATGGACACCATATCGTATAAACTTTAATGAATCGCTGATTTAGGACAGATAGTCCTACAAGTTCTGAGTCATTGAATATTTTCCCCGTTGGACTTTTATTATTGCTGACATATTGGAATAGTATGGATCTCTAACAACATTCTGGAACATATTGGAACATTCTGGTACTTTAAAAACGACATATTGGAATAGTCTAGAACATTAAAAACGTTCTGTGATATATGGAACATTCTGGATCACAGCAATATGTGGCCATACACCGAGCCAGAAGACCTCCGGAGGAACAACATTCTTCACAACGGAACATCGCCCACCCCTGGCTAGGGGAAGAACTGCATATACGTATTTAAAAACTTCTTTTTATTAATTGGAAATAATTCCACTACTTTTCCACTTTATAATCTAGGTGTTTAAGCATAGCTCTTTCAAGATCTAAGTAAATGTTCTCTTTCTTTGAGGTTCTCTATTCAGTTCAATACCTCTCTATTATTCTTGGGTTGTTTTAACTTACACAAGTGATTATAGTATGATATTTGAAGCTTATTTTTCTTTTTATTTAATTTTCTTTTTTTCTTTTTATTTAGCGGGAGAGTGGCCAAGCCACAGTTGACATTATACTTATGGTAGAATTTAGAATGTTAGACCCTATGGCATACATAGGAAAGTTAAGGATGAATCGCTCGGTATGGGCAGACTGGTCATGTAAGGGGGGGAGGGTCGAAATCCTATGGGGTTTTAGGGGGAGGATAAGGGATTATATGTATGGGTGTTTTTTATGTTTGTTATCATGCTCAAGCTCTGCTCTCAACAGTACCTCAATAATATATATCTATTGTGAATCGCTTCTCCAGACGACTTGCACACAATAATACAGCAACATGTTTAGATTATGGCTAGTCTGAATATAATGATTTGGAATACTAGGGGACTAAACAAACAACATAAACGCAAAAGCGTGCTTACATTGATGAAAAGCAAACAGGTTGATGTGGCTCTTTTAAGCGAAACGCACATTTTAGAGGCTGAAAATGTAAAGCTGGCGGACAAAATATATCATAACATTAGCTACTCATCTTTTGGAACTAGATCCCGTGGGATAGCTATATTTTTGAAACGGAACTTGAATATTAAATTGTTGGACGTATGGTCTGATACAGACGGCAGAGTAACTATTGCTAAAATAGAATACAGTAACAGGAAAATCGCGTTGGTAGCGGCTTATGTCCCTAATCTTCACAACGCCAACTTCTACGCAACACTCACTAATGCAATGTTGGACATCCCCGAGTACTCATTTATAATTGGTGCGGATTTTAATGCCATCTGGGATCCCTTGATTGATAAATCTAATACCACCACTACCAATGATCAAAAACATGCATGTAATGCACTAAAGGATTGGGCCAAGAATACAGGTGTAAATGATCTATGGCTATTACTCAACCCAATGGCCAGAGAGTATTCTTTTTTCTCAGCAAGACACAAGTCATTCTCCAGAATAGATTATGTTTTTGCATCCCCTAGACTATTTGATAGATTTGACGTGGAATTGGAACCTAGTGCACTGTCAGATCACAGATATTTACTCCTGAAGGGCTCATTTGGTAGACTGACATCCCGAGCCCCAAGATGGCGCTTCAACTCGACACTGCTGAAAAACACTGAATACCTTTTACAACTCAAAGATAAACTAGATAAATTCCTGGAGACTAATGCGGGTTCGGTAAAGGACCCCAGAATGTTATGGATTTCGGTAAAGAGTTTTATCAAGGACAACACTACAGTCTTTGCCTCCATCCTCCGTAAGAAACGGCATTCCAAATTGGTAGAGCTGGAAACGCTTCACTCGTCGTTATTCTCTTCTTTACAACACAACTACTCGGGTCAATTGGAGTCTCAAATTAATGTGTTAAAAAAAGAGATTAACTCCATTTTAAGACAACAATCTGAATTTCAAATACGCAGTACAAGATAACATTATTACTTTCATGGCTCTAAACCAAGTCACCTACTAGCTATGAAGATACGATCCAATGCACTATTTGCTGATATCCCTACTATTAAGGACCAACAAGGACTTGTTACAGACCCCAAAAAAATCAACGAGACTTTCAGAGAGTTTTACTCCAACTTGTATAAATCAGAAGTGGTTTTCGATCATAATAAAATGGATACATTTCTTGATCAAATTAACCTACCTAAACTCTCAGAGGAAGACGCTAAACAGTTAGAAACACCTATTACACTAGAGGAACTTAGGGATGCTATATCTGAATTGCAAAGTGGTAAGGCTCCTGGATGGGATGGCATCCCACCAGAGCTGTACCTCTCATGTTGGGATGTAATCGGACCCTTATTACTTGATATGATTTTATACTCAATCAAAGAGGGGAACTTCCCCAGGGACGTCAATATGGCACTCAAATCTGTCCTCCTTAAAAAAGACAAAGACCCCACCGAATGTGGTAGTTATAGACCCTTAAGCCTCCTCGGAACCGATCTCAAGCTGTATGCTAAGGTACTAGCCATCAGACTTCAAAAGCATATGACATCTTTAGTTCATCCTGATCAGACAGGCTTCATAAGAGGCCGCCTGATCACGGATAATATTAGACGGTTACTACATGTGATAGACGCCAGCAAGGATGCCGTGCCTCCTACAGCTATATTATCCTTGAGTTGGATGCGATGAAGGCATTTGATAGGTTGGAATGGTCTTATTTATGGGCAGTACTCGGAAGGATGGGGTTAGGAGTAGGATTCATTAATATGATTAAAGTACTTAATCATATTATAACAGGTAAATTCACCTCCCCTCTCTTTCCTGTCTCGCGCTCGTCCAGACAGGGTTGTCCTCTTAGTCCCGGACTATTTGCTCTATCCTTAGAACCTTTAGCACTGTATATAAGACAATCCCAATCCATAGAGCCGATCTCAATTAGGGGCACACAGCATCATATTAGCTTATATGCGGACGATGTAATATTGTTCATGCAAAACCCTACCACCTCACTGCCTCATCTTCTCAAGCTGATAGATGATTTTGGCAATCTATCGGGATTTAGGATAAACTGGCCAAAATCGGCCTTCCTTCCACTTAATGTCACTGCAAAGGCTACCTTCCTTCCAGAAAATATACAAATGGTAGAACACTTTAGATGTCTTGGAGTTGAAATATTCCCCACTATATGCCAAACAGTGAAGTATAATTATACAGGAATCCAAGATAGGATCACAAATGACTTTGACAGGTGGTCAAAACTTAAAAACTCAGTACAGGCCCGAGTATCAATAGTTAAGATGGATGTTTTACCTAGAATCAACATCTTCAGTTCAATGCTACCGTTACCCCCCCCCCCCCCGCTGGTTACTGGAAAAAATGACATTCCGCCGCATATACATTTATTTGGAACAACAAACCTCCATGAATAAAAAGATCCACCGCACAGAAAAATAAAGCCGACGGAGGTCTAGCATTTCCAGACTTTTACTACTACTTTAAAGCGTACTCTTTAAGACCACTGATCACCTGGTTTGATTCTCAAGCATCCGTATCCTGGAGAACATTAGAAGAAAACATTGTGGCACCACATAGACTTCAGGATGTAGTATACACCAACCTCCTGCTTACAGGAGGGAGATCGAGAGGCTGCTGAGCTGGTGCAGCTGCAACAACCTGGACCTCAACGCCCAGAAAACAGTGGAGATGGTAGTGGACTTCAGGCGGAAGGCAGCCCCCCCCACCCCGATCATTCTGGGAGGCACCCCGGTGGCCTCTGCGGAGTCCTGCCGCTTCCTCGGCATGACACTCTCCCGGGACCTAAAATGGGAGCTGAACACCATCGCTCTCAATAAAAAGGCCCGGAAGAGGATGTACTTCCTACGTCAGCTGAGGAAGTTCAGGCTGCCGAGGACCATGATGGTCCAGTTTTACACCGCCATCATCCAGTCCATCCTCACCCTCTCCATCATCACCTGGTTCCCTGCAGCCACGGTCAGAGACAAGGCCAAGCTGCAGCGGGTGATTCGCTCGGCAGAGAGGGTGATCGGCTGCCCCCTTCCCTCCCTCGAGTCCCTACATTCCACCAGGGCCTTGAGGAGGGCGAGGAAGATCATGGCAGACCCCGCCCACCCGGGTCACAACCTCTTCAACATGCTCCCCCACGGCAGGCGGCTACGGCTGCCCAAGACACTAAAGTCCCGCCACAGACTGAGTTTCTTCCCCTCAGCAGCTCGCCTGGTAAACGAGTCAGGTGTCCCCCTGCTCCCCCCTCCTCTATGGCGAGCTGCTAGGGCTGGACTTCTGGACTTGAACTTTGTGTTGCACTGTATCCATATCCCCAACCACCGCACTTTCACAGTCTTATTGTTATCTCACTGTTCTGTCCTGTCTTGCACTTTACTTAAAATTATTTATTTACTGTTGTATTGTTCTTAATTGTGAAAAAAGTATGCACTGTAATGCCAAAACACGTTCCATTTTGTACCTGTATGAAATGGCGAATAAAGTAATCTGAATCTGAATCTGAATCAATTAAGCAATGCAACATGAAATTTGGCCTTCTTATTACACATATGATCCGGATATGGCGTGAAACACAATTTTCTTTTTACTAACCAACATAAATGGCATAGACACTCTCCCATATTTAATAACAATACACTCCTTATTGCACAACAACCTATCAGATTTCCCAAATGGGAAAAGAATGGCATGCATATATTGGGAGATATCTTCAACGAACATGGTTTCTGTAGCTATCAAGATATACATAACAAATTTAACATCACCAGTTCCACATATTATTTCTACAGACAGTTATTAGCATGTTTGAAGGCTCATGGAGTCCCATTAAAGGTACCACTTGAGCACCACAGATATCACAAATTCTTTTATGAAAGGGAGACATCGAGAGGTTTTGTCTCGGACTTTTACTTACATCTTCGTATGAAGTCCTTCCCCTAGACTCAGTTTGGAGGAGGGATATACCAGACTTGGAAGTAGATTTTGATTGGGCTGAAGTCTGGGCAAACGTTTGGCTATCGTCACGTAACCCGGATCATCAACAGATTAATCTTAATTTTATTCATAGGAATTACCTAACTCCTATTCGACTGAACCGTATGGGGCTTAAACAAGACTCTCGATGTTCCTTATGTACAAACGTGATAGTGGTACATTTATGCATATGTATTGGGAATGCCCGCCTGTTAAGATATTTTGGGAAGAAATAACCACACTATTATCAGGATTTTTGTTTTTGACAATACCTGTAATGCCTTCTGTATTGTTGCTGAATGATGTCTCTCAGTTATCACACTCTGTACTTGTAAAAAGGATAATCTTGTCCGGTCTTACGGCTGCCAAAAAGCTAATAGTATCACGCTGGATTCAACCTGATAAAATGTGCCGGAGGGTATGGATTCTTACCTATCTTGATGTGATTTACCTAGAGATCAAACGGAATAATGGATGTATTCAAGGGGGGTCCGGTGGGGGGGGGGGGGGGGACGAGCAAGAGCATTTATGTGTTGTATTGTATTGTAATTAATCTGTGTATATCTTTCATCTTTAATCTACATCTAAAAACCGGGCTGTCATTATTGTTAGTATTACGTCGGTAATAGCCCTGTGATTTATAGTGGATTTATACTGTAAATGTTTGTATGTCATGTCAAAAAAAAAAATCACAAAAAAAGAAATATATATATATATACTGTGTATATATTACATAATATAACAGGTTGGTCCAACATTCACAAAGACAGAACAGTTCAAGATCTACCTCAGAGCTCCAGAGAGCAATGTCTCCTCCATACTGAGACACACACACACACACACACACACACACACACACACACACACACACACACACACACACACACACACACACACACACACACACACACACACACACACACACACACACACACACACACACACACACACACACACACACACACACACACACACACACACACACACACAGCCTCTGGGGGTATTTGAGCCTTGATCACTTCAACAGGAGCTCTGCTAATAAGACTCTAGGGAACTGTGTGTGTGTGTGCGCGCACGTGCATGCGTATGCTTGTATGTCTATGTGAGATATTGCCTGTCTACCGGTATGTGTGTGAGTGAGAGACACAGAAACAGAGAGAGAGAGATAATGATTTTTCTGCTGAATTCTGTTCATTATTTGAGAGGGCCAGAGAGAGAAAGACAGATAACCAGAGACAGAGAGACACACACAGAGAAACAGAGACAGAGAGACACAAAGAGAGAAACAGAGACAGAGAGACACACAGAGAGAGACACAGAGACAGAGAGACACAAAGAGAAACAGAGACAGAGTGAGACACAGTGAGAGAAACAGAGACAGAGTGAGACACAGATAGAGAGACAAAGAGAACCAGAGACAGAAAGACACACATAGAGAACCAGAGACGGAGTGAGACACACACAGAGACCCAGAGACAGAGTGAGACTGTTGAAGCAGTATCAGTGTTGGGTTATCGATATGTAATCTACAGAGATGCTTCTCCTTCCACGTTTTGATGGAATGACCCTGTGCTTCATGTTTTGATGTGGTTTCACTGTTTTGGTTTTGTGTTTGTGAGATTGCTTTGGTGTTTAGTTGGTGTTATTGTTTCTATGTTTTAGACTGGCCTGCCAGGTGTTTTCAATGATGATTAGTATAGGTATTTAAGTGTGTGTCTTCCTCTCCTCGTTGTGGCGTCAGTTCCTCCTTTACCTCGTGTTGTCCCCGTGTCTTGCCTGCCTTCCCTGTTGATGTCTAGTGAGTCCTTGCCTGTATACTCCTGTTGTTTCCTTGTTTTCCTTCGTTGTTTGTTAGTAATAGTGTCTTTTATTTGTATTGCACATTGGATCAGAAGTAAACATCCCTTCTTCAAGCATCGCTCCTCGTCTCTGCCTCCGTTCCCTCTCCCTTGTCTGCAAACTGTGTTCTCACCTTCATTTAGCACCCCAAGCGTAACACAGACCCAGTGAAACGGAGGTCTAGGGCCTCCACAGGTGCGTTTGATAGAGCTGGCGGACACTATGGGGTTGTGACTCCGATTAAAGAATCACAGGGGCGTGCTTCAGTTAAGGATTTGTATTTGGGAATATTCATGTGTGGTTTTCTACAAAGAAATACAATACAATATACATTAGTGAACAGTAATGATGACATACATAAACATAATGTCATAAACATGTGGTCTATAGCTACAATAATATTCATTAATAATATAATACAACTAGTAACTAAGACAATCAGTTAACCAGAGTTATTAATATAACCTACCGTTTCACATTACATAGACTGTATGCAGGGAAATTACTCATGCAATACAGGCAAAACTATATAAGTAGGCACACTCTGTAAACCAAATGTAAAGATTCAATGCACTAAAGGCGCTCCCATAGTCCAGCAGACTGTACACAGAGCAGACTCCGCGGACGTCCGCGCGGACTCTTGAGCCTTCATAGTCGAGCGGACCTCCGTGGACCAATTTCCTAGATGTCACGCGCCAGTTTACACAATTGTCCCCACGCTGTTCAACTTCTGTCATGTCGTCGTCATCCGATGTCAAAATAAAGAGTGTTATCTCCGTTTCCAATATTTCGATAATAAAACGGGCAGTTTTACGCACTTGAATAACAGGTATATAGGCAGCGAGATGCAATGTACCGTATAGGCTTGAGGTGGACAGCGCGCGTGGTGCTGAAAAGACACGCATTCCATGAAATAAAAGCACCAGTTGTATTTCAAAATATTGGAAACGGAGATAACATTCTATGTTATCTCCGTTTCCAATATTTCGAAATAAAACTGGCAATTTTACACACTTCATTTAGAAAAGCCATTCAAACATCTCTCTTGGCACGGAGCGAGTGTTCAGAGTAAAATGCAGATCGGCGTCACATTAAATGCAGTTCGATGTCAACCAAAACGCTGAGCAGCGTTTTGTGTGACACCAAGTCAGCGGCGCGGATGTCCGCGCGTCAGAAAATTGGAGCTTCGCACCTGTCGGTCTGCTGTCCGCTGAGATCAAAGCTCAAGAGTCCGCGCGGACGTCCGCGGAGTCTGCTCTGTGTACAGTCTGCTCGACTATGGGAGCACCTTAACAGTAACGAGTGAAGAGTTATATTTTTATAGCCTAGCTTACACAACTAAGCTAACCAGCGTCGCAGGGCTAACAGCATCTCACTAGCAGAGAGAAACAACATCAACAGAAATGGATCAATATGAACATAATTCCAAAGTAGGCTGCAGTAAATTAATTAGGCATACATCTGTCACCCTTTCCTGTCAACGACAACATATTAATGGGCAATTACAAATCAAAGTAATCTTATTAACACTAGCACAGCCGACAAGGGGTCAAATGACCCCTAGGCATTTTCAATAAATGTATCCTCGTCACTCGGTCTAGCTCCAGCTGTTAGGGTTTGTAACCGACCTCAAGCGCAACGGCACAGAGAGAGTTGTTTCAGAGTTAGCCAAAGCAAGGGCGTATTTATTCTCAGAGTCACAAGGTAGAATTAAGTTGAGCAACAGAACAAACGGGGAATCTGGCATGTGAAGATTGTTGCGGCTCTGCAGATTCTCCCAGTAGGTGGTGGTGAGGAATTAGCTTGTGACGTCTGAAGCCGCTCTGCAGATCCCCCCAGCTTTCACTCCAGGTGGAACGGAGAGAGAGAGAGAAATCCCAGTTAGCCCAGCGCACAACAGAAACAGAGAGGTGACTGATCCAAATAAATATCCAAGTGACTTGATCTTCGGTGTGATACACACAGTTAGCAGAGTCCAGAGAAAAAAACAATACGGTAATCCAAAGTGTAAATCCAACACAAAAATTAGGTGAGAACAGTATAACAAAAACGGGATCTCTTCGGTGTTTCACAAACACACAAAAAACAGGTGATCGAAAAAGAACTGTTTCCAAAAACTCACCAGAGCGCAACGCGTAAAGCGGGCAGATAAACGAGGCGCAGCTTCGTACAGGGAATCAGGTTCTCCACAGGGATAACTTCACGAAAGTCCTGGGGAGCAACAGACAGGGAACAGCGACGGGAAAGACAGGCAAATGCAGGAGAATATTCAAAACGATCCAACATCGATATTAGGGAGATCAGGGTATATAAAGCCACAGGGCGCTGATGACAAGCTGTGACAGCTGCGGGATGAAATTGATCATTGCTCCAGAAGCGTGTGGTGGGGAGAGCACCAATCAACACGGCACCTTACAGGAAAGAAGCGTGTGGCGGGGAATGCAATTAATCAACAAAATACCTTAAAGGAACGGAGCGTGTGGGTGAGGAGCGGACCAATCATCACAGTACTTTAGGAAGCCTGTGGTGGGGAAAGAACCAATCCTCACAGGGGACAAAGACAGAGGCCCGGAGAGGGGGACCGGAGACGGGGACAGAGGACCGGCGAGGGAGGCCGGAGACGGGGACAGGGGCCCGACAGCGGAGGCCGGGCACGGGGACAGAGGACCGGCGAGGGAGGCCGGAGACGGGGACTGGGGCCCGACAGCGGAGGCCGGGCATGGGGACAGAGGACCGGCGAGGGAGGCCGGAGACGGGGACTGGGGCCCGACAGCGGAGGCCGGGCATGGGGACAGAGGACCGGCGAGGGAGGCCGGAGACGGGGACTGGGACCCGGTGAGGGGGCTGGACGGCACCTGAAGACACTGGGCACGACAGGAGGAGCTCCACCCCTTGATGGTACCGGAGGACCAGGCGATGTGGGGCTCGTGCAGCGCGAGCCAGGGCCTGCCCAGGACCACAGGGACAAGAGGAGAGCTGGTGACGAAAAACTGGAGTCTCTCAACGTGGTTACCAGCAACGGTGAGAAGGACTGGACAGGTGCGTTGAGTGACGTCAGCCAGGCGGCGATGATCCAGCGCGAAGACCTCCAAGGGCCTCTCGAGGTCCTCAAGTGGAATGTTGGCCCGGGTGGCAAACCCAACGTCCATGAAACTGCCATCAGCACCAGAGTCCATGAGTGCACCCACCGTCGCCCGCTGGTCCGCCCAGGCTAGGGTGACGTCCGCCAGACGGTTAGGTGGTGCACGGGTGGGGGAACAGGAAAAACGGCTCACCAGGATCTCCCGGGGTCCCGGCGAGCCTGGTCTTCTTGGCCGGGTAGGGCAATTGGAGACACGGTGTCCATCCCGGCCACAGTAGAGGCAACGGCCGGACCTGAGCCTGGACTCCCGTTCGGCCGGGCTAAGGCGGTTGCGTCCCAGCTGCATGGGTTCCTCCTCGGTCACGGCTCGGGAGGGAACAAACCCACCAGTCACGGAGGGGGCAGGACGGTCAGCACTGTAGAGGCGGCCGCCGGGAAAGGGAGCCCCTGATCGGAGGTCGATGGCACAGTCGTAAGGCCGGTGAGGCGGAAAGACCTGAGCCCTGGACTCACGGAAAACCTCCTCGAGGTCGTGGTACTCGGGGGGTACGTCTGGGGTACTGAAAACCTCCTCGAGGTCGTGGTCCTCGGGGGGTACGTCTGGAGTACTGAAAACCTCCTCGAGGTCGTGGTCCTCGGGGGGTACGTCTGGGGTACTGAAGACCTCCTCGAGGTCGTGGTACTCGGGGGGTACGTCTGGGGGTCCCCGTCGTGCTCGCTCACGCCTTCTCTCCCGGAGGCGTCCGTCCATGCGGATAGCGAGGCTGATCAGGCCCTCGAGAGAATCGGGCTCCTCTTGGGTCGCGAGCTGGTCCCTTACTGCGTCGTTGAGCCCCCTCAGGAAGGTGAGACGAAGCGCTTGATCGTTCCAACCGCTCTCCGTTGCGGCCAGTCTGAACTCCAGCGCGTAGTCTCTGACACTGCCACTGTCCTGCCGGAAGGTGCCCAACCGAGCTCCTGGGTCCTGGCCACGGGCTGGGTGGTGAAAAACCCTGCGGAGCTCTGCCACGAAGTCTGGGTAGGAAAAACAGAAATCAGCCCCCATTGCCCAGGAGGCAGTAACCCACTGTGCTGCTTGGCCCGTGAGCAGGTTAGTCATGTAGGCTACTCGGGATCCCTCTGACAAAAAACGGCTGGGTTGATGATGGAAGACCAACTCACATTGCATGATGAATGTGGCACAATCCTCGAAGTTACCATTGAACAGACGTGGTTCGGAGAGACGGGGCTCCCAAGGTGCGAGGTCTGCCGCGGGTGATGAGCTGGCCGAGACTCCTGAGACAGGTGGGGTCAAAAGCAGAGTGTTTAATGAAGTATGGAGAGCCTGAAGCTGGTGCAGAGCAACAGCCTGCTGACACTCCTGAGTGCCAATGGCATCCAGAATAAGCTGGACCTCGGCCCGGAGGTCCTGTAAAGCGGCCGCAACCGCACCCAACTGTTGGGTGTGGTCGTTGACCAACTCGATCTGGACCGCCAACGCTGCCCTAACCCTCTCTGTGTCGGCTGAAGTCGTCATGGTTGGATCGTAATGTTAGGGTTTGTAACCGACCTCAAGCGCAACGGCACAGAGAGAGTTGTTTCAGAGTTAGCCAAAGCAAGGGCGTATTTATTCTCAGAGTCACAAGGTAGAATTAAGTTGAGCAACAGAACAAACGGGGAATCTGGCATGTGAAGATTGTTGCGGCTCTGCAGATTCTCCCAGTAGGTGGTGGTGAGGAATTAGCTTGTGACGTCTGAAGCCGCTCTGCAGATCCCCCCAGCTTTCACTCCAGGTGGAACGGAGAGAGAGAGAGAAATCCCAGTTAGCCCAGCGCACAACAGAAACAGAGAGGTGACTGATCCAAATAAATATCCAAGTGACTTGATCTTCGGTGTGATACACACAGTTAGCAGAGTCCAGAGAAAAAAACAATACGGTAATCCAAAGTGTAAATCCAACACAAAAATTAGGTGAGAACAGTATAACAAAAACGGGATCTCTTCGGTGTTTCACAAACACACAAAAAACAGGTGATCGAAAAAGAACTGTTTCCAAAAACTCACCAGAGCGCAACGCGTAAAGCGGGCAGATAAACGAGGCGCAGCTTCGTACGGGGAATCAGGTTCTCCACAGGGATAACTTCACGAAAGTCCTGGGGAGCAACAGACAGGGAACAGCGACGGGAAAGACAGGCAAATGCAGGAGAATATTCAAAACGATCCAACATCGATATTAGGGAGATCAGGGTATATAAAGCCACAGGGCGCTGATGACAAGCTGTGACAGCTGCGGGATGAAATTGATCATTGCTCCAGAAGCGTGTGGTGGGGAGAGCACCAATCAACACGGCACCTTACAGGAAAGAAGCGTGTGGCGGGGAATGCAATTAATCAACAAAATACCTTAAAGGAACGGAGCGTGTGGGTGAGGAGCGGACCAATCATCACAGTACTTTAGGAAGCCTGTGGTGGAGAAAGAACCAATCGTCACACCAGCTCTGTCACTCAATGACTTTTCCTAAAAGTACCCATTTTATCTGGCACGGTTTCTGGAATTTCTAAATGACTTCAGGAAAATGTAATTAGAACGTTATTGGGCCGTTGGAACAGACGAAAGTCACAGCACTTTGCGAGCTTCCATCGCAGGGGTGGCCAACCCATGGCTTGCGAGCCGCATGTGTAACGTTCCCCCCGGTCCTGTTCCACAACCCCCATCTGTCCATGGACATTTCCCACACCTGAACTACATCTCTCAACCACCAGGTGGCCTAGTTCAGTGTATTCATCTTTGTTGTCTTGTACTTATTAATGTCCTGTCTGTCATCACTAACTGCTGTGCACCATTGTCTAATTTAGTTTTGTCTCCCTTGTGTTGTATCTATGTGCGTTTGGTCCTGTCATGTTTTGTATATTAACCCTGTTTGGTTTTCTGTTTAGTCATTACCCCAGCTGTCTCTCATTCACTAATCATCCTCATGTCTCTAATTAGTCTTTGTACTTAAGTGTTGTCGGCCCAGCAGTCTTTGCTGGGTCATTACTTTTGTTTGCTTTTCACACTCTGTGTAGTTGTGATTATATCGTTTTTGAAACCACAGTCTCTCTTTTATTTTCCTAGTTTCAAAGTGTTTATTTTTATATTATGCTTCATGTATCGCAATAAAGTGCACGTTATTGTGCAAGAGCCAACCACGCATTCCGCCTCCTGTCAATTCTCTCTCTGTGTCTCTGCTGCAATTGTGTTCCACATACCACCATGCCAATTAAACGCTCCACTCGTAACAGCATGTGGCTCTTTGCCCGTCAATGTGTGGCTCTTCCATCCAAAATATATATATATCACTCAAATCTACATTTAATTGTGGTAAACTTCATATTTTTATATTCAGAGGTAATTATATACAGATACAGCACTCAAAACTCAAACCTCTCATGCCTCTCTACCACTCTCTACCACTCCTCTATTGTTCTTGACCGGGCCAGATTTCACACCTCCACTTCCTCCCACAGGCTGGGCAGATTTTCATCTTACATTTTTATTCGTCCCAAATGTCCCAGCCCCATCAGATTTCTTAGCTTTTTTCACTGTTTACTTATCATGCATTGCAACACTAATATATGGTCAGTACCCCAAGTCAGACTGCCCATATAAAAATTATTTTGGGGGTCTGAGGGCAGTAGCCCCCGACCCCCTCCCTGGGGAAGCACTTAAGTTAACTACCCTCCCTTTGTTCCCCCAGCCAACACCCCCGGAAAATTAACACCTGAGTAGACTTAAGTGGCACACAAGCAGCAACAAGCAGCAGACAAGCAGCAGAATTGGTTTGATTTTTGAGCGCTGCGTCTGTAGTTTACACTGTTTATTTTTCTCATATTTCTCATATAAACTGTCAGGTCATCTGACCCGTTCCTGGCGTGAATTAGTCGCATTTTCTCCATGGCTGTGCTAGTGTTAACAAGGGCTTTCCTACACCCAGTACTTTGTTGGCGGTGTGAAAATGTGTCGACAAACATGAAATATCTTTGGAACTGTTTGTGTTCAATTGTATCTAAATCGGGGGATTATCTTCTCTCTGTCAAAATGTTTTGTTTATCTCTCCGTTGCATAAAGGCTGGCTGGCAGTGCGCATAGAACAAGGCATATATTATCGAACAAACGCATCTATAGTATTTCTATATTTCATATCCTTTCTCTATCTACTCCAGTGTGCCATCAGACAGATTCGGCCATCAGACAGATTCAACCGTCAAACGCGCTGCTTGCGCGTAACGGAGAGAGAAGCACTTGTGGAATTCCCCATCCCTGGATACAAATCCGGCTGACTGGTGGAAAGTCAATGCGGGGAGATTCCCCAGGCTGGTAAAGATGGCACGCCAGTACCTCTGTATACCCACGACATCGGGACCATCCGAACTTGTGTTTTTGGACTGATTGTGACCAGGCTGCCACTTGCTCCCGTCTGACACCCCAGGACCATGTGAGTCAGTCTGAGACAGGCTATTTATGTTTTATGTAGGCTATCTTGTTGCATAATAATAATAATAATAATAATAATAATAATAATAATAATAATAATAATAATAATAATAATAATAATAATAATAATAATAATAATAATAATAATAATAATAATAATAATAATAATAATAATAATAATAATAATAATAATAATAATAATAATAATAATAATAATAATAATAATAATAATAATAATAATAATAATAATAATAATAATAATAATAATAATAATAATAATAATAATAATAATAATAATAATAATAATAATAATAATAATAATAATAATAGCCTCATTATAAATACTCCTGTTGCTTCATTACTACAGTTGGTTATTTTCAACGTTTTATGCACGCATCTGTTATTTAGTTAGGCCTATTGGACATTTTTGTCAACATAAGTAGATTTTTAGTTTTTGTTTATTTATGAAGTTAATAAAGCCCTACTGCCTGGACATTGCATTGGTGACAGTAGAACACATAGTTGCTCTGGACAATATGACTCAAATGTTCGTCTTCAGTTAATCCCCTTTTTTATGTATTTTATTTGGGAATATCACCAAGTATATTTCACATCATTTCAATTCATATCAGTTCCCATTTTACAACCCCCCCCCCATTACACAAAAACAAACAGACAGAAAAATTCATTCATGAATTGAAAATGGGGGACCCTGATGTAAGTCTTTCTGTGGTCTGCATCCCCTTAACAATTGTGTGTATTGAGCCGTACTGTATTGTACCCATTCTGCAATCTGTTAATACACATTTTAATCAATCAATCAATCAGAGACAAAACAAACAACAGCAAAAAAAACTAAAATAAAAACACAATAACAATTTAAAAGGTATATCATTTCCACTTTCAAACCTGTACCATAAGTCAATGATTCTTTAGGATGTATTCATCGCCGCTATGAACGTAAATGCTTAAAGATTATTGTCCGCCATCTTGTGATCCGGCGGAGTGATGTGATGTGATTCGGTTGTGGGCGGGTCCTGGGACCAGCAGCGTTGAGAGTTCCCTATACGTACGTGTAAATGGACTGTTTCAGCCAATCAGAATCGAGAAATTTGCATGCCGTTGTATAAAGTATAATAAATCGCAAATGACTTTGGGTATGCAATCGTCAAAAAAATGACATTTTTGCCCGATGCTTAAGTGGCTAAGGTTGTTTTTAATAAACTCTCTCTCTCATACACAAACAGAGAGGTGATACCAATGCCTCTAAGAAAGAATGAGGTACACCAATTATTTCTCTCTCTCTCTCTCTCTCTCTCTCTCTCTCTCTCTCTCTCTCGCTCTCTCTCTCTCTCTCTCTCCCTTTCTTTTACAGTGTAATGCTAAAGTTCAGCAGCACTGGTGAAAATCAGCCCATTTATTATCAGGTTTGTAACTGGTTCAAAGTTTGATTGACATGCCTCATTCACCGTAGTGATTGGATTTCCCATCCCCCCATTACAAGTGCCGACCTTGCTTTGTGTGTGTGTGCATTAATTCCCATTAAAAACCATATGCCTCTGTCACTAACCTCTGTGTGTGGGTGTGTGTGTGTTTAATGAGGCCTGGCTTGAAGGCTTCTCTCTCCCTCAAGTTCAACACAAGGCCAGTCACGCTCCTGGGTTATTGGTTTCTAATGGGAATAAACACACACATGCAGAGTTGCACAGTGGTTGATCAAGGCATATTGTTTTATAATGTAGACAAATACACATTTATACTAAACACACACACACACAGATCAACTAAATATAGTGTAATGTACCCTCTGTCTAGATGTAATTGAAAACACCACTGTTGATAATGTGTATACGCTCTGAATTGTGTCACCTGACTGTATGATGGACATTTGCAGCATGGTTTGCAGCAGCCAGTGAGGCATGCTGGGAGTTGTGTCTGGTTCCATGTTTATAATGATGTTCACCAGATATATTGAAATTCTTTATTCGGAATAACCCCTTGAAATGTAGCATCTCGTTTTCGAGGGGCTCCTAACACAATACAACGTATGTACATTTTCAGAAGAAAAAGAAAACACACAAAAACATTGGACATCGAAACAGTCTACAACAACAAAATCAACTGAGAAATGACAGATAAATAAGTTATATAAAAACTAGTAAGTATGGTTTGTGGGTATATCATATCATATATATATATATAGTCAAAGCATTTTGTATAAAAGTATTCTGTACTTCTGTATGACAACTATTAAAGAAACTTGAAACTTGAAACTCTATAGGATAGATCATATATTTATTATGTATGTATGCTTGACGTCATTGAAAATGAGGGCTTGCCCTAAATAAATTTAAGTTGAAATAAAGTTTGAATGAAGATCAGAAACTGCCTGGCAGTGTTTTAATGCCATGTTCTAAGCAGGACCATTTTAGTCACAATGATCCACTTCTGATGCTTCTTAATGGGCTGCATTATATATCAAGTCTGAACACAATGTACATTAGAACTCTACCGATGACTCATCAGGACATGAGTTGATTGCACAACACAATTGACCAATAGCATTTGGCCAGGAAGTCAAAGTGAGTTTGTTTAAGCATTACATCACGGAGTGGTTTGTGAACAATAAACCATGCCTAGGGGTGGTCGTTAGACCCCCCTAGGCATGGTTTATTTTTCACAAATCACGACTGCAAGTGGTGTAATGCTTTTATACAACTGCCACATTCATCCAACCTTATTGCTATACAATAAACACACATTAATTGAAGATTTATTAAAAAAACCATCCGCCAGAAAAAGTAGTTCCCAAAAAAGAAAAAAAAGAGAAGTAGCCTCCATGTGGAAGCAGCTCGGAAGTGCATTCAACTGTTCTCAGTAGGACATCCAACCAACTAACACATCCAACTGTCTTTCAACTAAGACATCCAACCAACTAACACATCCAACTGTCTTTCAACTAAGGCATCCAACCAACTAAGGCATCCAACCAACTAACACATCCAACTGCCTTTCAACTAAGACATCCAACCAACTAACACATCCAACTGTCTTTCAACTAAGGCATCCAACCAACCAACACATCCAACTGCCTTTCAACTAAGACATCCAACCAACTAACACATCCAACTTTTCTTTAGTTTTTAATTATGAAGTTAGTGGTTGTTATTGGAATGATTGATTGATTGATTGAAAATTGTATTACCAGATGCAGAATGGGTACAATACAGTACGGCTCAATACACACAATTGTTAAGGGGATGCAGACCTACTTTCTATAGAACTTCATTCTTAGATGCTTCTATTGAAAGTAGGTAAAAAAAAGAAATTGCAATTAATCAATCAATCAATTTGCACGAGTGTGTGTGTGTGTGTGTGTGTGTGTGTGTGTGTGTGTGTGTGTGTGTGTGTGTGTGTGTGTGTGTGTGTGTGTGTGTGTGTGTGTGTGTGTGTGTGTGTGTGTGTGTGTGTGTGTGTGTGTGTGTGTGTGTGTGTATGCGACCGAGTGAGTGTGTCTGGAAGCCAGACAGTGTGAGAGATTGAGCTCTGGCAAGGAAGGGGAAGAAAAGAAAATAGCAAATTAATCAATCAATCAATCAATTCACGCGATTTTTATTTTGTTCTAGAATGACTCATGACCCATCAATTACATCATCCAACATTGTTTAAAGGACTAAGACATTCGCCGTGACAGAATCGCTTTATATTTAGTCGTTATGACACTATCAACATATCCATTTGTTAAAGATTATTGTCCGCCATCTTGTTTTTCTGAAAAATCCGCACGGCGGAGTGATGTGATTCAGTTGTGGGCGGGTCCTAGGACCAGGAGCGTGGATTATGCCAGATACATACGTGTAAATGGACTGTTTCAGCCAATCAGAATAGAGAAATTTGCATGCCGTTGTATAATTTTACATACATGGATAAATGATAAATGTGACCCAATTGACAGACCTCGAGATTTCATGCCCTAAAGAAACATTTACTTTCAAACTTGACCCTACATTACATTCCAGTAGCAGGTGAGATTGCGGAGCAGGGTCCTGGAGGTGTCAGTGATGTCAAGTGTCTTCTCTGCAGGATGCTTGGACTGTTGGACTCATGATTCAGGGCTACAAGTGAAGCCATTTTGTAACAGGTGTACAAGTAAGACTTGGGAGTGGAAAAGTTTGCAGCGGCCTTTACCCTGGTAGCTCATTTCTGCATTGAAATTTGTGTAAATGGAATATTTTGCTCTTTTGTTTTCACACATTGTTAAGATCCCTTCACAAAAAAAATTAAGACAATCCTGAAGAAAAAAAAACATGGTAAAAAAAGAATTACAGTTTTATTAATGTAGACCTAGACCATCTCAGTGTTGCTCATAGCCAAATCTAACTTATAAAGCTAGATTCACATTTGAAAACAGCTACCATCTTTCAGGTACATTAAATTATTACTATGAATACGCAGAACACCATGTTAAGATTATGAAGGAGACAAGAGTCATCAAGTCATGTCGGAACACATGTGAACTTTATTGGGATTATTTAGTCAAGTGTACAGGTTGGCCCCACCGGTCTGGCACCCCATCACCTCAAGACCCCTTGTCCCCTCACCCCACGGATGGAACCACCAACAGGGAAGGGGGAGTCACTATTGTGTTTTGCATAACAAAAACAAAGAAATTTAACAGGACCAACATATTTTTAAGGCTGCAAGTACAAAAAACCCAGACATAAGTCCTCAGATGAGACTGTAGAACCTTTGGGTGTTTTTTAATTAGCCAAAAAAAAACATTACAGTCACCTTCACCGTTCCAGTTTTTAAATCCTGAGTCAAGCGCCAAAAATAACTGAAGCCATGACAATGCGTTGGTCGTCTAGGCTCTGTGCCTGAGTGTGTATGAGAATGTGTGGCGTGTGTGGTTGTTTTGCGCAGAGCTGAAGTTGTTGTTGGACGTTTGATCGGGGGAGGGAAAAAGGGGGGGAAACGGTCTGTTTAGAAACATTTGCGGTGGACGATGGAGGGGCCAGACTCATCATACTCCTGCTTGCTGATCCACATCTGCTGGAAGGTGGACAGGGAGGCCAGGATGGAGCCTCCGATCCAGACAGAGTACTTACGCTCTGGTGGGGCAATGATCTGTAGAGAAGACAGGAGAGAATCCATTAGATGAGGGTACCAGCTAGTTTGTACATCTCAGTGCTACTAGTCTTCCAACAAGGCAGCATAGGGAAATCCTATGAAACAATTGCCTACTTGAGCAGAATGATCCGAGGCTATAGTAGTGCATTTGGCCTAATCATCTCACCTTGATCTTCATGGTGGAGGGGGCCAGGGATATGATCTCCTTCTGCATCCTGTCAGCAATGCCGGGGTACATGGTGCTACCCCCAGACATCACGGTGTTGGCATACAGGTCCTTACGGATGTCAACGTCGCACTTCATGATGCCGTTGTAGGTGGCCTCATGGATACCGCAGGACTCCATACCTGGAGAGAAGAGGCACAACGGCCGTCAGTGAAGTGGCACTAACAGATGCTAGCACTATAGGCAAGAGGTCTCATCTGTGCCGTTTTTGGGAAAGCAGTGATCGACTACTCACCGAGGAAGGAAGGCTGGAAGATAGCCTCTGGGCAACGGAACCTCTCATTGCCGATGGTGATGACCTGTCCGTCGGGCAGCTCGTAGCTCTTCTCCACGGAGGAAGAGGAGGCAGCGGTGCACATCTCCTGCTCGAAGTCCAGGGCGACATAGCACAGCTTCTCCTTGATGTCACGCACGATTTCCCTCTCAGCTGTGGTGGTGAAGGAGTAGCCACGCTCTGTGAGGATCTTCATGAGGTAGTCTGTGAGGTCACGGCCGGCCAAGTCCAGACGCAGGATGGCGTGGGGCAGGGCATAACCCTCATAGATGGGCACTGTGTGGCTCACACCATCACCGGAGTCCATGACGATACCGGTGGTACGACCGGAGGCGTACAGGGAGAGCACGGCCTGGATGGCAACATACATGGCGGGGGTGTTGAAGGTCTCAAACATGATCTGTTGGAAAGACATGAGAAAAGTGAATATTGGGTGTGGCAATAAGCAAGGCTTTAGCTGTGGGCACTGCACTCAATACATGCAGTAGTGTGCATGCATCCTAGGATGTTAGTTTGAGAAAAGGTGCAGCAATACATTCCTCACACATAAGTTGTGCATGTTAAGATTCTCAAGTAACATGAGCTCTCTAGCCCCTTTCGGTACTGTAGGTCACGCCAACATCGTTGGACGAGCTAAAGCTCTCATGAATCTACAGTCCCTTCTAAGATCATTGAAAAAATCCCACAATTAAGTCTGTCGCTCTGGGCGGCAACAAAACTTGTCGTACAAGTGTTGCAGATACATTTCAACAGTACTCACAGTACAAGATACAAGATACAAGAGTTTTATTTGTCACGGCATACAGGTATACAGTGAAATGCGGGGGGTCTCGCCCGCAACGATGTGCAATAGTACAAGTAATAATAATAAGAGTCCAACCAATAGAGCGACATAGTGCAATAAACAAGTAAACAAAGTAGGCATATCGGTATCTGTACATGAGCTATTTACAGAGCATGGTAGGTCATGCTAGGTCCTGTGGCAGTGCAGTACACTGTTAGCTACGGATGAGGCATTGGGTCTTTATGTACACTGCTATACAATGCTATATTATACGATCTCAAGCTATACTATTCTTAAAGTGATCTTTCCTTCTGTAAAGTGTCCATAGTGTGAGCGTGTGCAGCATGAGTGAGTGTGTGCTCATGTTAAAGTGGCTGCTAGTGTGTGAGCGTGTACAGTGTAGTGTGTGTGTTGTGTGTGTGCTCATGTGTGCTTGTGCGTGGAGAGTTCAGTGTTCAAGGCTCTGATGGCCTGGGGGAAGAAGCTGAGCCTAAGTCTCTCTGTCCTCGTTACTGGTGCTTGCAGGCGTTTGCCTGACCGCAGCAGCGTGAACAGGCTGTTGTTGGGGTGGTGAGGGTCTTTCATTATCCTGCAGGCTCTGGATTTGCACCTCTTGTTGTATAGGACCTGCAGGGTTGGTAGTGCAATACCCGTGGTAAGCTCGGCTGAGCGCACCACTCTCTGTAGGGCCTTCTTGTCCTGTGCCGTGCTGTTGCCATACCAGGCAGTGATGTTTCCAGTCAAGATGCTCTCTACAGCAACGGAGTAGAAGGACTGGAGTATCTTCCCAGATACTCTGAACTTCCTTAACTGTCTCAGGTGGTAGAGGCGCTGCTTCGCTTTTTTTTACGACTGAGTCTATGTGTGTTGTCCATGTCAGGTCCTCTGAGATGTGGACCCCCAGGTACTTGAAGCTGCTCACCCTGTCCACGGTAGCCCCGTTTATCCTCAGTGGTGTGTGTGTCTCCTGCTGTCTCCTCCTAAAATCCACGATCAGCTCCTTGGTTTTACCAATGTTCAGGAGCAGGCTATTGTCCTGGCACCAGCGTTCCAGTACCTCAACCTCCTCCCGGTAGGCCTTCTCGTCGTTGTCCGAGATCAGCCCCACCACCACCACTGTGTCATCCGCAAACTTCACTATGGAGTTGGAGCTGAACTTGGCCACACAGTCGTGTGTGTACAGTGAGTACAGCAGGGGGCTCAGAACACAGCCCTGGGGGGACCCGATGCTCAGGGTGATGGTGTTGGAGGTCTGACCCCCCACCCTGACCGCCTGGGGCCTTTCACTCAGAAAGTCCAGTATCCAGGCGCTCAGAGCGGAGCTCAGACCCAGCTCGATCAGCTTGTCCACCAGTCTGGTGGGGACTATGGTGTTGAACGCTGAGCTGTAGTCAATGAACAACAGTCTAACATAGCCCCCCTTCTGGCGGTCAAGGTGAGAGAGGGTGCTGTGCAGTACTTGGGAGACCTCATCGTCAATGGACCTGTTTGGCCTGTATGCAAATTGCATAGGGTCCATATCACTGGGGAGGGAGGCACAAATGTGATCCTTGACCAGCCTCTCGAAACATTTCATGGCCACAGAGGTGAGTGCCACCGGTCTGTAATCGTTGAGACATGTTGGGGAGGGTTTCTTTGGTACAGGGATGATGGTAGACATCTTGAAGCAGGCAGGGACCACTGACTCCGCCAGGGATCGATTAAATATGGCGGTGAACACAGGGGCTAGTTGCACGAGGGTTTGCTAAACATTTTAAATAATTTTAATAAAAGTCAACTTCAGCTAAAACTGCTTTTCAAAATGGCTGCCTTTCTGCATTGTGACATGAGTGGTGTGCCAAGCAATGCAAAGAAAATGCAGAAGGAGGAAGGCAGCAATTTTTTTTTTTTTTTATTGTTGGTCTTTTCCCCCCTCCATTTTCCTCCGATTTTCTCCCATCCCAATGTTAGTCTTATGCCAATTCCCAGTCCCTTCCTGGTCGCTGCGCACTTATCCCCCACAGTCAGATCATCTGGGAGAGTGGAGGCTACCACGTGCTTCCTCCGACACACGTCCAGCCAATCACCGCTTCTTTTCACCTGGCAGCGCGGATTCTCATCGAGAGGGCGTAGCGTGTGGGAGGACCACACTATCCCCCTCAAGTCCTATCCGCGCTTAGCAGGCGCCCCGACTGAACTGTAGGAGTCGCTGTTTACAGCGACCCGGACCCACCCCGCCAGCTTCTCCCACCCTCCAATACAGCCAATTGTATTGGTGCAGACGGCCAGCCAAGCTGGTGACAACCCCGGAGCTGTGAGCTGGATTCGAACAGGCGAATCCAGCTCACAGCTCCGGGGTTGGTGACGAACGCAATCTCCGCTCGGCCACCTAACCGCCTCGGAAGGCAGCCATTTTGAAGGAAAGCAGTTTTTAGCTGAAGTTGACAAGTTTATTAAAATTATTTAAAATGTTTATTAGCAACAGCAAGATTTCAAACCCCTAGTACCGAAAGGGGCTAATGAGCTCTAATACTATGGTGCTGGTCTACAGGTTGAACTAGCATCATTCTTTATGGCCACAAGTGCAGAGAAAAGCAGCACACAGTCAATAGAAGACCTGTAGTTTCCAGAGAAAGACTGATAGATCATCTTATAGGAGGGGCTCCTGGAGAAGAGGGGGGAGAAGTAAGAACAGAAGGAGGAAGAGGAAAACCAAGAAGGAAATGGCCTATAGTTCTGAACTAACATCTAACAAAAGATAGTATGAAACTTTAAACGTCAGCCATAATGAACATGCGTGTGGTGGGTTTATACCTGGGTCATCTTCTCCCTGTTGGCTTTGGGGTTAAGGGGGGCCTCTGTGAGCAGGACGGGATGGTCCTCAGGGGTGACTCTCAGCTCGTTGTAGAAGGTGTGATGCCAGATCTTCTCCATGTCGTCCCAGTTGGAGACAATACCGTGCTCAATGGGGTACTTGAGGGTGAGGATACCCCTCTTGCTCTGGGCCTCGTCACCGACATAGCTGTCCTTCTGACCCATACCGACCATCACTCCCTGGGCAAAGAAAAGAGTGATATGGTTAGATTTTATGTTTATATAGCCATATACCACCATTGAGCCAAGATTAGAGATCATTTAAAGTCACTGAAAAGTGAAATCCAGTACTGTATGTCATTATGTCCCAAATAACAATTAGCTCGACAGTGGTGGAAAGCATTATGTCGAGTAATGTGAGAATTAGCATAATACCACGATTTTAAAATGTAGCTAGTGCCAATACAACCTTTTGTTTAAGCTAACATCGGTAACAGCCCGGGTTTTCTCACCTGATGTCTGGGGCGGCCGACAATGGAGGGGAAGATAGTACGAGGCGCGTCGTCTCCGGCGAATCCGGCTTTGCACATACCGGATCCATTGTCAACAACCAGTCCGGCGATTTCGTCTTCCATGGCTGAGCTGTAAAAAGTAAGACAACCGTTTAAGTCAAAGGCTACTTCTTTTATGTGGCGTGAAGAGTCAAATCCACATCCGAACAGCGCCCCTATGACGCAGCAAGTTCTCACTTCCTGTTGCCGACAACTGCAGTTCACGCGCTAAACCACAAGGTTTCCGTAATTTGCTTCCTTTAGCCAACAATAGCCAGATTCCATTTCCCCTTGTCTGTCTTTTTGGGCGTATGATTTTGTGAGTTGTTACTACATAATTTCCTATATGTTTTTAATGTTTGCTTTTATGTTGTTTGCAACACTGTATTGCTGTTATCCTAGCCATGGCTAGCTCAAAAAGGAGATCTTGTAATCTCAATGGGAATCGCCTGGTTAAATAAAGGTTAAATTAGTACGATTATATTGCAGCCGTTACGGAGTCCTATGTGGCTAATTTGGTTGATCGTGATGATGATGCATTAAATAGCCATACCCTCTATAGGATCTTATTCATCTACTGCACATGCTATTGCTCGTCTTGTACAGTATGTGGCACCATCAGACCAGCTAGGGCATGACGTGTCTCGGAGGAGAAGTGCTGATCTAGACCTGGGCATGTCTGGTATGCAGGGGTGTAAAGTACTTGAAGGGGGTGTAAAGTACTTGAGTAATTGTACTTTGTTACAATACTGTTTGGGGGGATTTGTACTTTACTCAAGTATTATTAGGTTTGTATATTTGTACTTTTACTCAATTACATTTCAGAGAAAAAAATACATACTTTTTACTCCTTACATTTAAAATGCAGACCACAAAGTACAAATCTCGCAGGTTCAACCATTTTAATTGTTAACGTTATTAACTTATTAATTCTGCCGCTGCACTTAATTTAAAAACAGCCAATCAAATCCCCATCAATGGAAAATTAACCCGCCCATACCCATGCTGATTGGTCCTTGTGTGAGCGTATGCTTGGTGTGACGGCCACACACTTTGCCGCACATCAGCACTAATGTCGGTAACCACTACACTCCCTCACTACACTCCCTTTCTTTTCATTTTGTCCTTATGCATTGTTAACATCCATAATACCCATACACAAATCAAATAATGACACCACACATCATTATTGTTTCATATACCATACTTCCATCTTTATTTGCATTATGATATATTACAAGGTCCTAAGTTAGTGCACACTTAGTTTACATTGTTTTGTTTATCATAATTGTTCATTTATCATTAGTTTGTATTTGCTTATGCTGTTTCTTTGTCCTACATCATCATGTTTGTTTGGTGTTCCGGGCGGTGCTCTGCTCTTCCTGGTGGCAACTCGCAAAGGACCAGTAATTGGAAGAGGCTAGATTTAAATACCAGCAGGAGATGCTTGCCGGGAGATACCAACTCCCTGAGAAGAGGGGGGGGGGGGTAATTAGACAATGATGTTCTACTATGATTTGTGTATGTTTTAGCTTGACTCAGTTATTGTAACCCTACATAAATACATAGTATTCTTCAAACTAACTGTTAATTATAAATGTAATTTATTATTGATGATTTGTCTTTCCCCATGTGTCTGTATTGGTTTGGTCAACCAGTATAAATACCTCCCTCTTGTCTCAGTCTGTAGGTCAGTTTTGTTTGGTTCAATTGATATTTGTGTTAGGTATTTTTTATTTGTTCCGTTTAAGTTGACCTGAGTTCTGCTGGGCCCAAGAACAGCTTTTTATAGTTTGGTAATGGTTATTTGTTATTGTTGCACTTTTGTGTTTTTTTTGTTCCCTGTATTTATATTTTTGGGAAAAATAAACCTCCTTTTGAGCACTCTACCTACGACTCCTCATGTCTAAGCTGTTTGGTCCCTCACACTTGGTTTCATTCCAGCCGTGCCTAAACACCAGATCACATTTGTGCCTCCCTCCCCAGTGATATGGACCCTATGCAATTTGCATACAGGCCAAACAGGTCCACTGATGATGCGGTCTCCCAAGTACTGCACAGCACCCTCTCTCACCTAGACCGCCAGAAGGGGGGCTATGTGAGACTGTTGTTCATTGACTACAGCTCAGCGTTCAACACCATAGTCCCCACCAGACTGGTGGACAAGCTGATCGAGCTGGGTCTGAGCTCCACTCTGAGAGCCTGGATACTGGACTTTCTGAGTGAGAGGCCCCAGGCGGTCAGGGTGGGGGGTCAGACCTCCAACACCATCACCCTGAGCATCGGGTCCCCCCAGGGCTATGTTCTGAGCCCCCTGCTGTACTCACTGTACACACATGACTGTGTGGCCAAGTTCAGCTCCAACTCCATAGTGAAGTTTGCGGACGACACAGTGGTGGTGGGGCTGATCTCGGACAACGACGAGAAGGCCTACCGGGAGGAGGTTGAGGTACTGGAACGCTGGTGCCAGGACAACAGCCTGCTCCTGAACATTGGTAAAACCAAGGAGCTGATTGTGGATTTTAGGAGAAGCCAGCAGGGGACACACACACCACTGAGGATAAACGGGGCCACCGTGGACAGGGTGAGCAGCTTCAAGTACCTGGGGGTCCACATCTCAGAGGATCTGACATGGACAAAGCAGCGCCTCTACCACCTGAGACAGTTAAGGAAGTTCAGAGTATCTGGGAAGATACTCCAGTCCTTCTACTCCGGAGCTGTAGAGAGCATCTTGACTGGAAACATCACTGCCTGGTATGGAAACAGCAAGGCACAGGACAGGAAGGCCCTACAGAGAGTGGTACGCTCAGCCGAGCGTACCACAGGTATTGCACCACCACCCCTGCAGGTCCTATATAACAAGAGGTGCAAATCCAGAGCCTGCAGGATAATGAAAGACCCTCACCACCCCAACAACAACCTGTTCAAGCTGCTGCGGTCAGGCAAAAGCCTGCGAACACCAGCAACTAGGACAGAGAGACTTCGGCTCAGCTTCTTCCCCCAGGCCATCAGAGCCTTGAACACTGAACTTTTTTTCAGAAGTTATATTCTAATATTGTTCTATTATAGTCAGAACACATTATTATCTATGGGTTTCACATTTAGCATATTATGATTGAACAACCTCATTTTCATCTTAAAAATAAGGGACATGATGTGTCTCGGGGGCCATAAAATCAAATTACAATGGGATTATATCGTTATGAATGCATATAATGTTAGTTAGGATGTAGTATTAACTATATTGAGTGATACTTTCTTTTTAGTGGTCAGGACTGAGTTAGACACCGGGTCAACATTGACCCGCTAACAACGGTCAGTGGTGCCAATTCCTAACACAACATGAGGGTTAAACCACAGTGTAAACGAGGCCTGTGGGAAGGGAATGTGAAGGGGGGGGTGTCACATACACGCACATGCATGCATGCATGCACGCGCGCACATGCACACACACACACACACACACACACACACCTACACACACACACACACACACTTATACACAAACTTACACATTCACTACTCAGCTGGAGTTGACTCATCATGCTGACACACACTGACTAATGTGTTTGTGTGCCTGTGTGTGTGTGTGTGTGTGTGCGTATGTGCCTGCCTGTGTGTATTTGTGTGTGCCTGTGTGTGTGTGTGCCTGTGTGTGTGAGCGTGTGTGCCTGCCTGTGTGTGTGTGTGTGTGTGCAAGTGTGTGTGAGTCTATGAGCGTGTGTGTGTGTGTTTGTGTGAGAGAGAGTGTGTGTGTGAGTGTGTGTGTGTGTTTGTGTGAGAGTGTGTGTGTGAGTGTGTGTGTGTGTGAGAGTGTGTGTGAGTATGTGTGCGTGGACCCTGTCCAACCTCCAGAAAGCAGTGAATCAGCTGATGTAGTTCTGCTGGCAGAGCTACGGTTGAGGAAGAAGTCACCCAGTGCCACACGGCTAACTAACAGCCTCATACAGAAGGCATGCTGCAAAACATGATATTGTATTAAAGCTTCAATATTAATATGAAGATTCTCAACATTGGACCTTATACTCGAACGGACTTACGAGAAAGTTACCAACTAATTTATTTGTAACTCGACTTTGGCATGATGTCTTCTTTTCCTAGATTAATTGGTAGCTATGAACAGGATTTATGAACTCGAAAAGGCAGTCGTGAGTCGGAAAGACGGGTGTGCGCCCGAGTTTTTAACACTTTGGGCGCCAGACCCGATGATAGTCGGTTATCTCGCCAGCGGTTAAGCGCCATACCCAAGTATAGTCGGGTTTTCATAGTTTTTTCTTTTATTCGATTTTTTTTATTCAATACAGGTGCACGGACCTCGGTGTTACCAGGGCACAAAATTTACTTTTTGACTCACCGGCCAGTGGCAGGTAGATGGGAAAAATCTACCCGCCAAGCATATTTCTTACCAGCCAAATTTCGTTTAACTTTTTTTAAAATAAAATATATATATTATATAATCATACTTGTAGTTGTATTATCTGCGAGACATCGCCACCACGCAACAAGTCAAAATGCTCGCTATCTGCAAACAGCTCCACTGTCTGTGTGTATACTCGAGTAGCCTCCAGCTCCAGCAAGGATTCTCCGGCGCTGCAGCTGCACCCTATATTCTACATTCAGCATGCCCTCATGCGATGGAAGCCAGGCGCTCGAATATGCATCGAATCAATGTTATAAGACATTGATATCAGGAGCTATCTGTAGCTACTGCTAGCCGGCTAGATAACGTTAAGACAACGCCTCAGTGAACTATTTATCTGAAATATTATAAAATCATTAAGTCTGCTATAAGCCATTATCCCTTTGTGTGTGATTATTATTGTCTCACAGTAGTGTGTATATGTGTGTTTTTATATAAATTGTCTTACAGTAGATTATTTTATTTAATATATTTAATAATATAAGCTGCATATAAGGAATACAACCAAATCCTCTGTCATACCATAAAATTGTATAATTATTTTGCATCGTGTTGAATCGCATCGTATCGCCCCAAATCGCATTATGTTGAATCAAATCGTATCGAATCGTATTGTATCTCAACAGGGGTGAATCGTATCGCATCGCATTGCCCGGTGCTTCAAATGTATCGTTAATGTATCGTATCGTTGGCACCGTATCGAGATGCGCATCGTATCGGCCTCAGTGATGGAGATGCACATCCCTAGTATGAATGAGTGACTTTCTTTATGCATGGGAACCCAGCTGCGATAATTTTGGCCACTTACGAAGACCGATTCACGCGTTCAGGTATCCGGAGGATATTTTCGTAAATGTGTTTGTACGAACTTTTTATGAAGATATTTACGAAGATACATGAGATCCATTGTTTCTCTTAGAAACAAGTTTTGCGTTTCAAGATATTTTTTCCCCTTTCTCTTCTTAACTCTTTCTGCGCCAAACACGAGAATTCTCGTGTTTCAAATCCAACTGCTGAGCGCCAAACTTTTTTTCGATTTCCCATTCTAAACACTTGCGTGGACCTGCCTGTGTCTCCCTGGCACCGCTGCCTATGTTATAATTGCAATGTCGATCGAATCCCGACAGGTGGCAGTATCGCCTACCTTTTGAACTGGGTCTCTCAGTTGTCTTTCAGTGCCTCTGTACCTCCGGCTGCAGGAATCCCCTCCCCCTCAAAGTGAATCATAATAAACGCCCAAATCATATCGATTATTGCGTTATGGCAGCGATCGCTACACACGGACGTGTGTCTAGAGTCCCGCAACAATATGTGAGTGCCGGACGCATTTCCCTGGTGCACCGAGATCGACTCGATCCATTTCCGGTTGTAACTCGCCGATCATCCACCAGGCGGCAGTATTGAAGCATTGCAGAGTTGTGCAGGCTCCCACTGTATCAGACCAGGCTCCGTGAGGGCATTCTGAATACCATGGCGAAAAAATTAAATAGGATCTCAATAACGTTGTACGCCATTCTAAACACTTGTGTGGACCTGCCTGTGTCTCCCTGGCACCGCTGCCTATGTTATAATTGCAATGACGATCGAATCCCGACAGGTGGCAGTATCGCCTACATTTTGAACTGGGTCTCTCAGTTGTCTTTCAGTGCCTCGGTACCTCCGGCTGCAGGAATCCCCTCCCCCTCAAAGTGAATCAGCACACAGCTATCTGTCGCCGAACGAATGTTTTACTTTTTCATTCATAGATTCATACGAAAATACCGTCTAGAATATAAATATGTTTTTATCGTTTTCTGCAGTAATTCCTAGAACGCTAGTTATAGGCATAAACGCATATATAGACTATCAACTGCCGTTTGTTGGCGATACATGCTATATTAAAAATGTCAACTGTACATGATCCTAAACGTTATGACTTATCATGCACGGATGAACGGGGGGGGGGTCGTTTATAATTCCGTGATCGTCAGTAAATGCTTTATGTAGTATGGGTGATATATTGATCAGAGCAGTTTGCATGAATAATAATAAACAAACGCGCTGAAAATGACGTCAGCGTCCTCTTACAGTTCGCCAATGAGACTGGAGGAAAAAGATCCCACTTATTTGACGGCGATCTCCTAGATCCATTTCCGGTTTGTATAATCATAATAAACGCCCAAATCATATTGATTATTGCGTTATGGCAGCGATCGCTACACGGCTACACACGGACGTGTGTCTAGAGTCCCGCAACAATATGTGAGTGCCGGACGCATTTCCCCGGTGCACCGAGATCGACTCTATCCATTTCCGGTTGTAACTCGCCGATCATCCACCAAGCGGCAGTATTGAAGCGTTGCAGAGTTGTGCAGGCTCCCACTGTATCAGACCAGGCTCCGTGAGGGCATTCTGAATACCATGGCGAAAAAATGAAATATGATCTCAATAACGTCGTACGCCGTGGAATGGCAGAATTAGCATGAACTTGAATCACGTTGTACAACGTTTTTGGCGCAGGATGTGTTAAGATGCATTAAGTTATGTATTTGTCAACTTGTCAATGCAATTAAACTTTCAAATTTTGTTCTGCCTTCTTCTTTTTAAGATTTTTCCCATTAAAACACATGGTGACAACCAACCCCATAGTGCGTGACAACCATCCCCATGATGGGGTTGGTTGTCACAATGTGTCAGAGTGTCTTTGATAGGTGATTAACTCTGTTACAATACGTTGGAAAATGAGAGGGATACACATTTCAAGCCAACATCTTAAGCTTCAATTTAATGTAGGAATGACTATTGAAAGACGTTTTGATGATGAGCAATTCACACTAAAGTAAAAAGTGTGACAACTATCCCCGTTCTCACCATGCTAACATCTGACTGAAACACCATGCTAACTAACACCTGACTGAAACACCATGCTAACATCTGACTAAAACACCATGCTAACATCTGACTGAAACACCATGCTAACATCTGACTGAAACACCATGCTAACATCTGACTGAAACACTGTGCTAACATCTGACTGAAATACCATGCTAACATCTGACTGAAACACCATGCTAACATCTGACTGAAACACCATGCTAACACCTGACTGAAACACCATGCTAACATCTGACTAAAACACCATGCTAACATCTGACTGAAACACCATGCTAACATCTGACTGAAACACCATGCTAACATCTGACTAAAACACCATGCTAACATCTGACTGAAACACCATGCTAACATCTGACTGAAACACCATGCTAACATCTGACTGAAACACTGTGCTAACATCTGACTGAAACATCATGCTAACATCTGACTGAACCACCATGCTAACATCTGACTGAAACACTGTGCTAACATCTGACTGAAACATCATGCTAACATCTGACTGAAACACCATGCTAACATCTGACTGAAATACCATGCTAACATCTGACTGAAACACCATGCTAACATCTGACTGAAACACCTTGCTACATCTGACTGAATTGCCATGCTAAGTTTAAGTTTGTTTATTTATTTTTTAACCAGGGACAGTGCACATTAGCTATAGAATATAAATACTTTATTCATCCCGAGGGAAATTTGGCACTACAAATCACTCACAGGCTCTGGCTTGTCCAACGCCACGTGGCCTATTGTTTACCGAGTAAAAAGGCCTGCTACCCAACCCAACCAGAGCCAGAACAATCCATGAAAGCATGCCAAGAAAATAACAACCACCACCGCCACACTGCACCTCCCTCTCCTTCTCCACTCCGTTCCTCTCCTACCTGCCTTCTTCCTTTCCTCCGTGCCTCCTTCCTCTCCTCCACCTCTCATGGGCTCATCGTCCGTGTACGTTTTGATAGTTCGTCAGTGAATACCACAACCACTACACCAGAGGAAGCTCAACAAATCATGTTAAACCCAGATTCGGCTCAAACAAGGGACTAAACACGTTTCGCAATTATGCCACATCAATGTGGAACGCCCTACCCAAAGCTGTAAAGGAATGTGAATCCCTACCCACATTCAAAACTGCTCTTAAAGAGCACCTACGGGAGGCTGCAATTCGAAACTGGCCACCGTAAATGCCCAAAACCCCCACCACCTCCTAATAGACAGTCTCCTCCCCACCGCATGTATATATTCCCTCCCCGCCGTATGGATATTTCTCTCCCACCCACCCACCCCCTCCTAATGTACAGTCCCCTCCCCATCATATGTATACTCTGTCAGGATCTAGGGGTAACAGTACTGTATATTTGAATACCGTTTATGTCACAAATGTATCGGTACTAAATACCTATATGTCCCTATGCCATAAATGTCATGTATGTTGTGTATGTCATAAATGTCTATATGAATTGAAAATGGGGGACCCTGATGGAAACAAGACAAACGTCTTTTTCAGGTCTGCATCCCCTTAACAATTGTGAGTATTGAGCCGTACTATATTGTACCCATTCTGCAATCTGTTAAATAAAGTTTTCATTCATCTGTTAAATAAAGTTCTCATTCATTCATTCATTCATTCATTCATTCAAGGATGGAGAACGGAACCACGTGACAAGTACATTTTTCAATGTAAAAGCCATGCACGATCTAACGTTAACGAATATGTATAAACGTTATGAATAAATACATGCATACAGATCTATACCAGGGTAACGTTATGATACATACATTTTTTGTTTTGTGCATTTCATTTAGACATGATATTTTATGTGAAGTAATAGCCTAATAAGGGAGCATGTCTATGTTCGCCGGGTCCTATGTTCCCCGCTTGATTGATTGAAAATTTTAGACCACCAGCCCTGATTCCAAACTCTAACTTTAACCAACTTCGAAAGAGGGCCTAAGCTTAACCAGTTCGAAACAAGGCGGACATTAATAATTAATAAAATAATAAAAATGTATAAGATTTTCAATCAATTAATCAATCAAGCGGGGAACATAGGGATGATCCCCCTAATAATATGGAAATAGCCTGTGTGGTCTGTCCCAAATAGTGTTGTCTAAACGCATGTTATACAGATATCCCCCTCCCACCCCGGTCACAGCCTCTTCACCCTGCTCCCCTCTGGGAGAAGGCTGAGGATCCCAAAGGCTGTGAAAGCTTGACTGAGCTTCTTCCCCTCAGCCGCCAGGCTGATCAATGCCTCAGGTCTCCCCCCCCCCCCTCCCCCCCTCTGCCCCCAAGTGACACTGGCACAATGACACTGACTGCACTGCACTAGTCCTTACTGGAACTCTCCACTGTCCACTTTATATATATATTAGGGCTGTCAGTTTATCGCGTTAATTAGATTAATTAATTACACAGCAAATTATCGCATTATGAAAATGAACTCAAAATTCATTACAAAAAAATTAAAAATAAACCGTATTCATTCCATAAGAACGTAGAATACACATTTACAGACTTTTTTTTATATGGTCCATTTGCATGTTCTTGGTATCTGATTCCAGGGCCATCTATGTATTCCCAGTGTCAGAAATACTGTGTCTGTTACTAGGCTTGAGTAAATTGTAATGAACCAAATGAGAATATCAATAAAAATTTGTGTATCTTTGACTGTGAATAACACCATGCTCAAATTGACCAGACCTGAAAAATCTAAGCAAATTAATCAATGGAAGATGATTCAACAGAAGGTTTTATAGATACAGTACTATGAGGGCAGACGTTCCACTCTACTGGTTAAAATTACTTACTTGTGAGTAGTACGTTCGTTGATAATGAAAAATTATGTACACAGCCACTCCAGTGTAAAACAAAGATATCCAAATGGATGGTCCAAAGATGCACACTGACCTGGCTGAGAGAATTGCTGAATACTGTATATAGATACACAAATGTTCTAGAAGGTTCGGTCATGACATCACCACAAATGTTCTAGAATGTTCAATGTTCTAGAATGTTCGGCGCTGACATCACCACAAATGTTCTAGAATGTTCGATGTTCTAGAATGTGCGGCTATGACATCATCACAAATGTTCTAGAATGTTCGACCATGACATCATACTGTGACATCACAAATGTGACACATGCAATTTGAAATATGATTATAGAATATACTGCCCTGTCAAGGCTAACCGCAGTAACTCGAAAAAAGTCAAAATTTACTTATGAGTGACATTTTTTATCTTGTGACCAAGTTTCAGATGTTAATGTCGCTCAGTTTTGGAGATATGGGGTTTTAAAAACTGCAGTAACTACAAAATCACACTCAAAACCCAGGCATACCGCAGTAACTTCCAAACAGTGAAAAATGGCTTTAAAGTGTTTTGACTTGCCATCCTAAATGTGTTATAGGTAGATAGATGATAGTACCCAGATTTAACATGTATTAATGAAGTAATCTTTAGGCATACAAAAATATGACAATTATTTTAATTAACCCCAAAAAAGCAGATACTGCACTCTGCTGCACGATTTCCTTAAATAATTATACAGGTAATGTACAGGCAAAGTGCAGTAACTTCAAATACAATGTTGTTTTCCCTCCAGCTTTCATAACTTAACCTAGCCATTTTATTTGGATCATCATCATTCCAATATATTCAGGTGTTAAATTTCATTTTCAAAGTGGCTAGGTTAAGTTATGAAAGCTGGAGAGAAAACAACATTGTATTTGAAGTTACTGCACTTTGCCTGTACATTACCTGTATAATTATTTAAGGAAATCGTGCAGCAGTTCAAGTTCAAGTTTCAAGTTTCTTTAATAGTTGTCATACAGAAGTATAGAATACTTTCATACAAAATGCTTCTTACTGTTACGCTCCAGAGACTGTGCTAGACAGATAGTATCAAATAACATAGTATAGCATGTAATTTAGAAGAAGAAAATGAGGTCACAGTGTTCGGTATAGACATATGTACAATGTTCTGAGTTACCATATAATATACAATACTATGCAGTGTACTAATGTACAGTACTATATAGTGCAAAGCAGAAATGGGATGAGGTACAATTTAGGTACAATTTACAGTAAGGTGTACGAGTTGTAGTGCAATCCTTCATCAATAAATATAAAGTGTGGGGAGTGGGTGCTACAGTGTGTTTGTTTAAAGTGGGTGTGTGCTATAAAGTGTGTGGAGTGGGTGCTACAGTGTGTTTGTTTAAAGTGAGTGTGTGCGTGTGGATGTGTGTGCTATGTGCGTTTGGTGGTTGTTGTTGTGTAGTGTTCATTGTTCGTTTAGCAGCCTGATGGCCTGGGGATAGAAGCTTCTTCTGAGTCTTTCTGTGCTCGCCTTGAGACTCCGGTATCGCTTGCCTGACCGCAGCAGTTCAAAGAGGCAGTTGTTCGGGTGACTGGAGTCTTTAATGATTCTCTTAGCCTTGCCCTTGCAACGCTTGTTGTAAATGTTCTGGAGGGTGGGGAGCCCCCCTCCAATTGTGCGTTCGGCTGAACGTGTCACTCTTTGTAGTCTGCTTCGGTCTTGTGCAGTGCTATTCCCAAACCAGGAGGTGATGTTGCCGGTCAAGATGCTCTCTATTGTACATGAGTAGAAGTTCTTAAGGATCTTCTGACTGACTTGGAACTTCCTTAGGCGCCTGAGGAAGTAGAGGCGTTGTCGTGCCTTCTTCACAACACTGTCAATGTGTGTGGTCCATGTCAAGTCCTCGGATATGTAGGCTCCGAGGTACTTAAAGCTGTTGACTCTCTCAACCGGTGCCCCGTCGATGCTGAGGGGGCTGTAGTCCTTGACCCCCGACCTCCTGAAGTCCACAATCATCTCCTTTGTTTTGCTGACGTTCAGGGAGAGGCTGTTTTCCTGGCACCATCCCGCCAGGACCTTGACCTCTTCCAGGTAGGCCCTCTCGTCGTTGGCAGAGATCAGGCCCACCACCACTGTGTCATCAGCTAATTTGATGATTGTATTGCTACTCCGCTGAGCCACACAGTCGTGTGTGTACAGGGAGTAGAGGAGGGGACTCAGAACACAGCCCTGGGGGGCCCCTATGTTGAGGGTGATGGATGAGGAGGTGCAGTTGACTGCTCTCACCACCTGGGGTCTGCCAGTCAGGAAGTCCAAGACCCACTGGCAGAGGTCATAGTTCAAGCCCAGGTCCCTGAGCTTGGCTATGAGTATGGAGGGGACTATGGTATTGAATGCCGAGCTGTAGTCGATGAATAGCATTCTCACATAGTTCCCCTGCCTCTTGTCCAGGTGTGATGCTGCTGTGTGCAGCACATGGGCTATGGCGTCCTCCGTGGACCTGTTGGGGCGGTATGCAAATTGCAGGGGGTCCATGTTGATGGGGAGGGAGGAGCAGATGTAGCCCTTTACTAGCTTCTCAAAGCACTTCATGGCTATGGAGGTGAGAGTTACAGGGCGGTAGTCGTTGAGGCAAGCAGGCTTGGATTTTTTGGGTACAGGGATAATAGTGGACTTCTTCAGGCAGGTGGGGATGACAGCCTGTTCTAAGGACAGGTTAAATATGTCAGTGAATACTGGGGCCAGTTGGTCGGCACAGACTTTTAGGACGCGGCCGGGGATGCCGTCCGGACCTGCTGCCTTCCTGATATTCACTTTTTTAAAGGTCCGCCTCACCTCATGCTCTGTTACCCTGAACCCTGCGCCTCCATCAGCAGCCGACCCCCCCCCCCCCCCCCCCCCCATTGCCGTGGCTTGTGAGCTGGTGTTGTTATTACCAGCATCAAACCTCGCATAGAAGGTATTGAGGTCATTTGCTAAGGAGATGTCACTGTTCAGTTTGAGGGAGGCGCCTTTGTAGTCTGTCATCGTTTTGAGCCCCTGCCACATAGCTCTAGAGTCAGCTTGTTCAAACTGGAGTTCAATTTTATCCCTGTAGCGCCGTTTGGCCTCTGACACTGTCCTCCTTACGTTGTATCGCGCCACCTTGTGGTCATTCATGTTGCCTGCCACTAGGCCGTCGTTGTATGCTTTGGTGCGCTCTCTCAGAGCTTCACGGACGGATTTGTCTACCCAGGGTTTTTGATTTGGGTAAACTCTCATTTTGGTAGTGGGGATTGTTTCTTCCACCATAGTACAAACATAGTCCAGCACTGTCTCCGTGTAGACATTAATTTTATCTGTGTCGCGGAACACATTCCAGTCTGTGCAGTCAAACGCAGACTGGAGCGTCTCCTCTGACGTCAAATCCCATTTCTGCACCTCTCGCGAGACTACAGGAGTACTTTTGATTCTCTGTTTGTACATTGGTGAAAGAAAGATGGACGCGTGATCTGATTTACCAAAGCCACTATCAGAATGAGCCTTGTAGCCACCTTTAAATTGTGTGTAACAGTGATCTAGGATGTTACCGCCTCTGGTGTTGCAAGTCACATGCTGATAGAAGTCAGGTAATACCTTTCTCAGATTGGCGCTATTGAAATCACCCAGCACTAAAATGGCGGCGTTAACGTTCGCCGCTTGTATTCTATTTACCTCGTCGTGGAGTCTGGAGAGCGCGACGTTGTTACTGGCTTGCGGTGGAATATACACTCCTACAAGGATGATCGCCGTTAACTCCCTCGGGAGGAAGAAAGGACGACACTTGATGGTTATATATTCCAGGTCTGGGCAGCAGTGGTTGGATAATTCCTTCACGTTAGTTGGATCGCTCCAATTGTTGTAAAAAATGAAGGCAATACCTCCTCCACGTTGTTTACCGGACTCTGCTGTACGATCCTTGCGGTGGATAAAGAAGTGTTCGGCTGGTTGGATAGCGTGGTCTGTAGCACTTGTGTCACTTACTGTAACAGCTGTTCGCCACGGGGCACAGTTCTAGGTTCGAATGAGGAGAGGAGTAATATGCACAATTAAAAGAATAGTGGACCAGAGACAGAATTATAATAATGACCGGTTTATTAATAAGCGCACTAGCTAGACATACAGACATATAGACATATAGACATATAGTACAAAGTTGTTTGAAGTATCCCTTTTAGGTTCTTTCAGTAACCTCCCCTCTCAGGAGGGTTAGTTCGATATTAAGTCCTAGATTGATTGGATCAACACATTAGGTTTGGTTCAAACGTCTCTGAGGTTATCTCTAGCTAAAAGCTAGGTTCAAGATTGGATATTGGATGTATCCTTTTATCGTCAGTAAACTATATATCAGTTTATCATTAGTAAACACTATATCAGTTTATCATTTCAATAGGTAAATGTTTAAACATATTAATTTAAACCTTTAAATGTGCAGGGAATGCAAATACCTTATTAGGTGAAATGCTCCTTTAAACTCTTCCTTTGAAGGTGTAACACAACAAAAGTACCAAATGGAATATTCTAGGTTATGGGACTGCAAATACCTTATTAGGTGAAATTACCCTTTAAACCTTCTTTCAGTAGTTCAGGTATCTTACTGGGCGTATTTACCCTTTAAATCTCCCTTCTTATAGGAGAATATCAGTACCCATATATCAAATTAAATCAAATCAAATACAAAATACAATATCAAAATAACAAAAGGTGAACGGGGTCGAAGCCCTTGGAATGTCCTTGTATTCTTGTTCAATCAGTTTGTGTATCAGAAAAGGATATAGGTCAGTTCAATCCGTGTAAGTTCTTATGATTCAAGTTCAATCAGTTCAATCCTACCGGACTGTTGAGGTAACAGGAGTTGAGCAACAGGGGTATTCGAATCAGGCTGGCATTAGCCTTGAGCTATATCAGAGGTTCAGTGGGTTGGCTTGCCGCATGGGCACACGTGTCGATGGGTGGTCTGGAACTGCTCCCAGGGTGGAACGGGGTGCTGGGGAAACCTAAAAACCTGGCCTGCTTGCAAGCAGGCATTCAGAAAATAAAAGCTATTTACGATCTTTTATCGCTTCATCATCCTTTCATTGCTTTCGGAATGAATAATCAATCAGGCTACTTTTAGCTATGCTAAGCTAAAGTAGGCTATCTCATCACAGCACGTGGGAATGTCCATCTGTCCCATGCTAAGTTAGGCTAAAGTGCGCTAGCATATGGGACATTCCTCACGTTCCATATTAAACTCTCAAAACAGTCAAAATGTATATAGACCATGTTCTTATCGTACAGCATATCAATACAATTATAAGTACTTCTGAAACGGTTCCTTCCTAGTTTTCATTTAAGAATGAGCTACGTAAGGGCGGCTAGGTGGTGTAGTGGGCAAGTCGCTCGCCACCAATGCTGGAGACGCTGGGTTCGAGCCCAGCTCTCGGTGTTGCTATCAGCATGGCTGGTCATTCGTACAAACACGATTGGCAGTGTTAGGGGTGGGAAAAACTGATGGGTGGGTCCTGGGCGTTGTGGACAGCGACCCCTACAGTTCGGTCGGGGCGCCTGCACAGCGAGGGTAGAATCTGGAGAAAGGTAGTGTGACCTTCCACACGTTACACTCTCCCGGTGAGAATCTGCGCTGCCAGGCTGGCTGCCGGCTGGCTGCACATGTTTCGGAGGAAAGCATGTGACAGTCTCCGGCCTCCCGGACCAACAGTAGGGGGGGGTGCGCAACAACCAGGAAGGGGGCATAAACGACTAACAGTGGGATGGGAGAAAAAAAGGAAAAGAAAAGAAAAAGAAAAAAAGATAGTAAGAATGAGCTACGTTATTTAGCTTGTAGCATTATTAGCTTGTAGCATTGAGCTAATCATTTTGCGTATTCGACAATGAACAGCACAATGTTGATGAAACTCACCAAAACCGCAGGTTACTTTAACTGCAACGCTTCTTCGTTTTTGCAACTGGGGGAATCTTTTATAACTGTTTGATAACTGTTTTTATCATGCTATTTCATCTCGGCAGCAGCAACGTTCAGCTGCGTCATCTCCGTGGATGCTGTGTGTCTCCTCTGCGCGTAGTGCAGATTCAAGGTGTGGCTGTCGTGATATCTATCTCGCGTCATGAAGTAAATTAAAGGACAGGGCTGTAATTCAAAGGACTTGGTACCCAATAATATTAACTACTTATGTTCTTACTAGCCTTAACTATTTATGTTCTTATTCAATGGCATTAACTATTTATGTTCCCATGACTAAATAGTTATGAATCTGAAACCTGGGTTACATATGCATGAAAGGGGGGGGGGGGGGGCGGGGGACGTCGTTTCTGATTATTCATTACCAATAACCGTGTTAGCCTCATTAGCCTCATAGGCCACAAAACAAGGCCAAAACAAGGCCTGATCGGGATGTACTTTACGTGAAAAAGATCTTACCGTGGTCCGGTGGGATCCCCCCGAGCATTTCCCCGTTATCGATCGTCATCTGGTAGATCGATATGTCCATTGGCTGATGATAAATCCCCTTATTGCATGGTGAAATCTGCGATGCAAAACGTAATCAAAGGTACAGGCTACACATATAGAATCCAGCTACTGGAAACTCCCAAAAAAAGTTTAAAAAAAGACTGCTCCCTTCAGCCACAGTGCACACTGCATTATTGTGATAGCGCCCCTAAGAGGATCTGGCCGGTATTGCACCTTCTCGAATTCAAAGAATAGGGTACATCTGCAGTGCCGCTCGGCGACCTTAAATAGGTTATTAATATGGAATAAAAGCAATAACAACTTGCCACGGATTTATCCGTGCCTCTGTCCACAACGCTTGTATCCTTTCGGCAAGCAACCTTCCCTTCCGCGTTGCTCTGATTGGCCGAGCGCACGCATGCGCATGAGCCGCGATAAGCCCCTCAGGCAAGCAGGAATACTAAGCTCCAGTTAACCTAATTTATACAAATGGAAGTATTGATTTCGCCGTAACGAATCATTAAAAATATATACCGTTAACTGGAATATGTTGTTTCTTTACACATATGTTGGATTATGTAATTGGTTTGTCATGACAAACCAATAAAAAATCGCGAATTAACCGGTGGTTATCCTATTATATTAACATAGCTACAACAACACACAGTAACGTTAATATAATTACATGCATCATTGTTTACAATGAATGGTGGGGCTAATCGAAAGGACTGGACACGGACAAGTTAAACTAACCTAAAGTTAGTTGTTCACCAACAATCTACAGACACCAACAAACACAGAACTGGACTATTATATTAAATTAATTGATTGCTGTTTAACTTGTCCGTGTCCAGTCGTTTCGATTAGCCCCACCATTCATATCTTCTTGCCTAATTCCAGGGTTCCCAAAATGTTGGAGTGTTAAGATACATACCTTTTTCTTCTCTGTGCATGCAGTAGGAGTAGGAAGACGTGCACCGTTAGCCTAGCTTAGCATCAGTCACTGGAAGTAGGTTCCTCCATTAGCCTAGTTCCCAACGTCTTCCTACTCCTACTACATGCACAGAGAAGAAAAAGGTATGTATCTTCTTGTCTAACTCCGGGGTAGATGGCAAATAAGCTAATTTCCCAAAATGTTGGAGTGTTCCTTTAAGAAAGAATGAGGTATTAGAAATGTCATTAAGAACAACGTGTACTTTCTCACTCACTCACTCACTCACTCACTCACTCACTCACTCACTCACTCACTCACTCACTCACTCACTCACTCACTCACTCACTCACTCACACACACACACACACACACACACACACACACACACACACACACACACACACACACACACACACACACACACACACACACACACACACACACACACACACACACACACACACACACACACAAACACACACACACACACACACACACACACACACACACACACACACACACACGCTGCAGTATTACACCCTTGTTTCCTTCAAGGGACTTGGTACCCAATAATATTAACTATTTATGTTCTTATTCAATGGCATTAACTATTTATGTTCCCATGACTAAATAGTTATGAATCTGAAACCTGGGTTACATATGCATGAAAGTGGGGGGGGGGGGGGGGCGGGGGACGTCGTTTCTGATTATTCATTACCAATAACCGTGTTAGCCTCATTAGCCTCATAGGCCACAAAACAAGGCCAAAACAAGGCCTGATCCGGATGTACTTTACGTGAAAAAGATCTTACCGTGGTCCGGTGGGATCCCCCCGAGCATTTCCCCGTTATCGATCGTCATCTGGTAGATCGATATGTCCATTGGCTGATGATAAATCCCCTTATTGCATGGTGAAATCTGCGATGCAAAACGTAATCAAAGGTACAGGCTACACATATAGAATCCAGCTACTGGAAACTCCCAAAAAAAGTTTAAAAAAAGACTGCTCCCTTCAGCCACAGTGCACACTGCATTATTGTGATAGCGCCCCTAAGAGGATCTGGCCGGTATTGCACCTTCTCGAATTCAAAGAATAGGGTACATCTGCAGTGCCGCTCGGCGACCTTAAATAGGTTATTAATATGGAATAAAAGCAATAACAACTTGCCACGGATTTATCCGTGCCTCTGTCCACAACGCTTGTATCCTTTCGGCAAGCAACCTTCCCTTCCGCGTTGCTCTGATTGGCCGAGCGCACGCATGCGCATGAGCCGCGATAAGCCCCTCAGGCAAGCAGGAATACTAAGCTCCAGTTAACCTAATTTATACAAATGGAAGTATTGATTTCGCCGTAACGAATCATTAAAAATATATACCGTTAACTGGAATATGTTGTTTCTTTACACATATGTTGGATTATGTAATTGGTTTGTCATGACAAACCAATAAAAAATCGCGAATTAACCGGTGGTTATCCTATTATATTAACATAGCTACAACAACACACAGTAACGTTAATATAATTACATGCATCATTGTTTACAATGAATGGTGGGGCTAATCGAAAGGACTGGACACGGACAAGTTAAACTAACCTAAAGTTAGTTGTTCACCAACAATCTACAGACACCAACAAACACAGAACTGGACTATTATATTAAATTAATTGATTGCTGTTTAACTTGTCCGTGTCCAGTCGTTTCGATTAGCCCCACCATTCATATCTTCTTGCCTAATTCCAGGGTTCCCAAAATGTTGGAGTGTTAAGATACATACCTTTTTCTTCTCTGTGCATGCAGTAGGAGTAGGAAGACGTGCACCGTTAGCCTAGCTTAGCATCAGTCACTGGAAGTAGGTTCCTCCATTAGCCTAGTTCCCAACGTCTTCCTACTCCTACTACATGCACAGAGAAGAAAAAGGTATGTATCTTCTTGTCTAACTCCGGGGTAGATGGCAAATAAGCTAATTTCCCAAAATGTTGGAGTGTTCCTTTAAGAAAGAATGAGGTATTAGAAATGTCATTAAGAACAACGTGTACTTTCTCACTCACTCACTCACTCACTCACTCACTCACTCACTCACTCACTCACTCACTCACTCACTCACTCACTCACTCACTCACTCACTCACTCACTCACTCACACACACACACACACACACACACACACACACACACACACACACACACACACACACACACACACACACACACACACACACACACACACACACACACACACACACACACACACACACACACACACACACACACACACACACACACACACACAACACACACACACACACACACACACACACACACACACACACACACACGCTGCAGTATTACACCCTTGTTTCCTTCAAGGGACTTGGTACCCAATAATATTAACTATTTATGTTCTTATTCAATGGCATTAACTATTTATGTTCCCATGACTAAATAGTTATGAATCTGAAACCTGGGTTACATATGCATGAAAGTGGGGGGGGGGGGGGGGCGGGGGACGTCGTTTCTGATTATTCATTACCAATAACCGTGTTAGCCTCATTAGCCTCATAGGCCACAAAACAAGGCCAAAACAAGGCCTGATCCGGATGTACTTTACGTGAAAAAGATCTTACCGTGGTCCGGTGGGATCCCCCCGAGCATTTCCCCGTTATCGATCGTCATCTGGTAGATCGATATGTCCATTGGCTGATGATAAATCCCCTTATTGCATGGTGAAATCTGCGATGCAAAACGTAATCAAAGGTACAGGCTACACATATAGAATCCAGCTACTGGAAACTCCCAAAAAAAGTTTAAAAAAAGACTGCTCCCTTCAGCCACAGTGCACACTGCATTATTGTGATAGCGCCCCTAAGAGGATCTGGCCGGTATTGCACCTTCTCGAATTCAAAGAATAGGGTACATCTGCAGTGCCGCTCGGCGACCTTAAATAGGTTATTAATATGGAATAAAAGCAATAACAACTTGCCACGGATTTATCCGTGCCTCTGTCCACAACGCTTGTATCCTTTCGGCAAGCAACCTTCCCTTCCGCGTTGCTCTGATTGGCCGAGCGCACGCATGCGCATGAGCCGCGATAAGCCCCTCAGGCAAGCAGGAATACTAAGCTCCAGTTAACCTAATTTATACAAATGGAAGTATTGATTTCGCCGTAACGAATCATTAAAAATATATACCGTTAACTGGAATATGTTGTTTCTTTACACATATGTTGGATTATGTAATTGGTTTGTCATGACAAACCAATAAAAAATCGCGAATTAACCGGTGGTTATCCTATTATATTAACATAGCTACAACAACACACAGTAACGTTAATATAATTACATGCATCATTGTTTACAATGAATGGTGGGGCTAATCGAAAGGACTGGACACGGACAAGTTAAACTAACCTAAAGTTAGTTGTTCACCAACAATCTACAGACACCAACAAACACAGAACTGGACTGTTATATTAAATTAATTGATTGCTGTTTAACTTGTCCGTGTCCAGTCGTTTCGATTAGCCCCACCATTCATATCTTCTTGCCTAATTCCAGGGTTCCCAAAATGTTGGAGTGTTAAGATACATACCTTTTTCTTCTCTGTGCATGCAGTAGGAGTAGGAAGACGTGCACCGTTAGCCTAGCTTAGCATCAGTCACTGGAAGTAGGTTCCTCCATTAGCCTAGTTCCCAACGTCTTCCTACTCCTACTACATGCACAGAGAAGAAAAAGGTATGTATCTTCTTGTCTAACTCCGGGGTAGATGGCAAATAAGCTAATTTCCCAAAATGTTGGAGTGTTCCTTTAAGAAAGAATGAGGTATTAGAAATGTCATTAAGAACAACGTGTACTTTCTCACTCACTCACTCACTCACTCACTCACTCACTCACTCACTCACTCACTCACTCACTCACTCACTCACTCACTCACTCACTCACTCACTCACTCACTCACTCACTCACTCACTCACACACACACACACACACACACACACACACACACACACACACACACACACACACACACACACACACACACACACACACACACACACACACACACACACACACACACACACACACACACACACACACACAAACACACACACACACACACACACACACACACACACACACACACACGCTGCAGTATTACACCCTTGTTTCCTTCAAGGGACTTGGTACCCAATAATATTAACTATTTATGTTCTTATTCAATGGCATTAACTATTTATGTTCCCATGACTAAATAGTTATGAATCTGAAACCTGGGTTACATATGCATGAAAGTGGGGGGGGGGGGGGGGGCGGGGGACGTCGTTTCTGATTATTCATTACCAATAACCGTGTTAGCCTCATTAGCCTCATAGGCCACAAAACAAGGCCAAAACAAGGCCTGATCCGGATGTACTTTACGTGAAAAAGATCTTACCGTGGTCCGGTGGGATCCCCCCGAGCATTTCCCCGTTATCGATCGTCATCTGGTAGATCGATATGTCCATTGGCTGATGATAAATCCCCTTATTGCATGGTGAAATCTGCGATGCAAAACGTAATCAAAGGTACAGGCTACACATATAGAATCCAGCTACTGGAAACTCCCAAAAAAAGTTTAAAAAAAGACTGCTCCCTTCAGCCACAGTGCACACTGCATTATTGTGATAGCGCCCCTAAGAGGATCTGGCCGGTATTGCACCTTCTCGAATTCAAAGAATAGGGTACATCTGCAGTGCCGCTCGGCGACCTTAAATAGGTTATTAATATGGAATAAAAGCAATAACAACTTGCCACGGATTTATCCGTGCCTCTGTCCACAACGCTTGTATCCTTTCGGCAAGCAACCTTCCCTTCCGCGTTGCTCTGATTGGCCGAGCGCACGCATGCGCATGAGCCGCGATAAGCCCCTCAGGCAAGCAGGAATACTAAGCTCCAGTTAACCTAATTTATACAAATGGAAGTATTGATTTCGCCGTAACGAATCATTAAAAATATATACCGTTAACTGGAATATGTTGTTTCTTTACACATATGTTGGATTATGTAATTGGTTTGTCATGACAAACCAATAAAAAATCGCGAATTAACCGGTGGTTATCCTATTATATTAACATAGCTACAACAACACACAGTAACGTTAATATAATTACATGCATCATTGTTTACAATGAATGGTGGGGCTAATCGAAAGGACTGGACACGGACAAGTTAAA
>NC_140179.1:84166380-84206380 GCF_963971535.1 Notolepis coatsorum | reverse complement strand
GACCGCGTTTATCAACTAAACAAAGTGAGTTGCGGTCTCTCTCTCTCTCTCTCTCTCTCGCTCTCTCTCTCTCTCTCTCTCGCTCTCTCTCGCTCTCTCTCTCGCTCTCTCAACACGCTGTGTTGTTGTTGAACTATAACTAATTAATTTCGCCGCGGGTGATGCATAATGGGTGGATGAATGAATGGTAACTTGTTTAAAATGACAAGATATACATATGTGTTCATTATTGGATTGATCAGAGAGAGAGTGGAGTTTCTTTTGGATTTAAAAGAAGTGGATTATGGCTTGTTCAATATCTCGCCCAGTCTATGTTTGAATGAATGAATGAATGAATGAAAACTTTATTTAACAGATTGCACAATGGGTACAATACAGTACGGCTCAATACATACAATTGTTAAGGGGATGCAGACCAGAGAAAGACGTGTGTCTTGTTTACATCAGGGTCGCCCATTTTCAATTCATATCGATAGTTTAATAGCTAGCCTTGGCTCGTTTAACAATATGCAAAATATGTGTACAGCCCTGTACTCATACTGAAGTTATTCTTGGTATATACTACACATACTACTAGGTCTGATTGTGTAACAAATCGATTCCACGTTGCGCTGTGTGAGTGAGAGAGAGAGAGAGAAAGAGAGAGAAGGAGAGATAGAGGGGGATACTAATTCCCCGAGGAGGAATTCACCAGCCACCACTGTGCACAGAACACTTCTCCTTTGATGGCCCTTGACTCTCCTGAATTTGTCTCTGTTGATTGTGTGATAATTGACCCAAAACAGGTACAGTCAGTTTTCACAAAGGCAGGGAGCAAGAGAGCTGTAGACCCACCCAGATGGCCTGCTTAAGCAGTGTGCAGCCGAGCTAACAGAGGCTTTGTGCCCCATCTTCCAAAGTGCTATTGAGAGTTACACGGTCCCTGAGCTGTGGAAACAGTCTACCATCATTCCTATTCTTAAGTAACATGTCCAGTTGACCACAAGGATCTTAGGCCTATCACTAAATACCTATATGTCCCTATGCCATAAATGTCATGTATGTTGTGTATGTCATTACATTTTACATTTACATTTAGTCATTTAGCTGACGCTTTTATCCAAAGCGACTTACAAGTTCTGTACGACAAGCCATCAGGAAGGGCACAACTCTATCAGCTGAGCAACAATGTTCATCAAAGTGTTGAGTGCTACAGTGTAGGTTAGTTTATTAGGACAAGTGCATGACAGTACGGTTAGTTAGGGTTAGATTTTTTTTTTTTTTTTTTTTTTTTTTTTTTTAATTCAGATAATGGTTGAAGAAGTGCGTCTTTAGTCGACGGCGAAAGATTGGACGTGATTCGGCTGTCCTAACTGGGGTGGGTAGTTCATTCCACCATTGTGGGGCAAGGACTGAGAATAGGCGACTTCTCTTTGATGACCCTCCCGGAGCTTGGATAGGAGTAGGTCTGAGGCGGCCAGAAGATGCAGAGCGTAGGGGTCTTGAGGGTGTGTAGTTAGAGACCATTGACCGGAGGTAGGCGGGAGCGGTTCCCTTTGCCGCACGGTATGCTAGGTCGAGGGCCTTGAAGCGGATTCGTGCAGCAATGGGGAGCCAGTGCAGGTCCCTAAGAAGTGGGGTGACATGGGCCGACTTCGGTAGGTTTGAGATCAGGCGGGCCGCTGCGTTCTGAATGAGTTGAAGAGGCTTAGTGGCAGTGGCCGGGAGGCCAGCGAGCAGTGCATTGCAGTAGTCGAGGCGGGAGATGACTGTTGATTGGACGAGGAGTTGGGTGGCTTCTTTTGTCAGGAAGGGGCGTATCCTTCGGACGTTGCTCAGGAGGAATCGGCAGGTTCTGGTCGTCGCTGCGATGTGAGCAGAGAAGTTCAACTGGTCGTCGAGGACAACACCAAGGTTCTTGGCGGTCGGGGACGCAGTCACAGCTGCATTCTCGACTGTGATTGAAAGGTCGGTTAGGGGGGAGGATTTGGCCGGCAGGTGGAGCAATTCTGTTTTGCTTAGGTTCAGTTTGAGGTGGTTGGACGTCATCCAGGCTGAGATGTCGGACAGACAGGCCGAGATCCGCACAGAGACGTGGATATCTGAGGGAGGGAAGGAGAGGAAGAGTTGAGTATCGTCGGCATAACAATGGTAGGAGAAGCCATGAGACGTGATAATGTTACCCAGTGATTTAGTGTAGAGGGAGAAGAGAAGGGGTCCTAAAACCGAGCCCTGGGGGACACCCGTCCGCAGGGGGCGGGTGGCCGACAGGGTCCCTCTCCATGACACTTGGTAGGAGCGGTCATTGAGGTATGATGACAGCCATGTCAGCGCAGAGCCAGCCACTCCCATTCCTGCGAGGGCCGCAAGGAGGATCTGGTGGTTGACTGTGTCGAAGGCTGCAGATAGATCTAGGAGAATCAGGACAGAGGAGAGGCCTTTCGCTTTTGCTAAGTGAAGTGCCTCTGTGACCGCAATGAGGGCTGTCTCTGTGGAGTGACCAGTCCTGAAGCCTGACTGATTAGGGTCTAGGAGGTCATTCTGTAAGAGATAAGTAGTAAGTTGGTTGGATACAGCACGTTCAAGTGTTTTAGAAGGGAAGGAGAGAAGAGAGACAGGACGGTAGTTGCCTATGACAGTAGGGTTCAGGGTTGGTTTTTTTATGAGCGGCGTGACTCTGGCTTGTTTTAGGGAGGTGGGGACCACCCCCGAGTTGAGTGAGGAGTTGATGGTTGCAGTTAGGAATGGGAGGATGTCTGGTGCTATGGTCTGGAGGAGTGGGGAGGGTAGCTGGTCCAGCTGGCAAGTAGTCGGACGGTTTGACGTTACCAGTGTCAGGGTCTCTGCTTCTGTAATGGGAGAGAAAGATGACAGAGTGAAGGATGAGGTTCTCGATTCAGCATTTGGAATGGGTGGGGGTTGGGAGAAGGAGCTGCGGATGTTCTCCACTTTTTCCTCAAAGAAGATCGCAAAGTCTTCGGCAGAGAAAGATGAGGGAGGGGGGGGGTGGGGGGGGAGTGAGGAGGGAGGACATGGTAGCATGCAGTTTGCGAAGATTCTTGGCAGAGGCCTCGATCCTATGGTGGAAGAAAGAAGCTTTGGCATTAGTGATGGTTTTGGAGAATGTTAACAAGAGGTTGTGATATGTGTCGATGTCAGCAGTGAGGCGTGACTTTCTATACTTCCTTTCAGCTGCTCTCAGGACCTGTCTTTGTTCTCTCACTGGATCTGTCAGCCATGGACTGGGTGGGGAACGGCGGGCAGGTTTCTCAACGAGGGGACAGAGCTTGTCGAAGGAGGTTGCCAGGGCTGAAAGGAGGGTGGAGGTTGCCATCTCTGTGGAGAGAGCAGAGAAGGTGTCACTCAAAGGTAGAGCGGATAGTATGTCAGAGGAGAGGGTGGAGGGGGATAGGGAGGGCAGGTTGCGTCTGAGTGAGACTGTTTGAGTTGGGGTGAAGACCTTTCGGTTAAGCATGAGAGTTAGTGAGAAGGATATGAAGGAATGGTCAGATACATGTAGGGGAGTTACGGTGGTGTTAATGATGCTGGAGTTACGGGAAAATATGAGATCCAAGGAGTTGCCTGCTTTGTGGGTGGGAGGCATGGCAGTGGGAGTCAGGTCAAACGATTGTAGGAGGGAGACTACTATGACTGACTGAGATGAGTCAGGCAGGTTGAAGTCGCCCAGTAGAAGGAGAGGGGTACCATCTTCCGGTAAGGAGCTAAGAAGCATGTCCAGCTCATCTGTGAAGTGATCGAGCGGACCTGGAGGGCGGTAGAGTGTAACAATGGTGAGATTGAAAGGATTAGAGACAGATACTGCATGATATTCATAAATGTCTATATGAATTGAAAATGGGGGACCCTGATGGAAACAAGACAAACGTCTTTCTCAGGTCTGCATCCCCTTAACAATTGTGTGTATTGAGCCGTACTGTATTGTACCCATTCTGCAATCTGTTAAATAAAGTTTTCATTCATTCATTCATTCACATTAACGAGTGTGGTCATGAAGTGTTTCGAACGGGTTATTGTAAATATGATCAAACCTGTAATCTCTCCTCATCTCGACCCAAACCAGTTTGGTACAGGGAGGGACGCAGCACAGAGGACGCTGTAATCAGTGTGTCTCACTTAATAAGCAAGCACCTCGAGGATCCCAAGGCTTACACTCTGGTGCTACTTGCAGATTTTAGCTCTGCGTTTGATACTGTTCGCCCTCACCTGCTTGTCCAGAAGCTTATGGGGATAAACCCCTCAATAATCAAATGTCTCTACTCTCTTCTTATCAACAGGACACAACAAGTCAAGGTGAATGACACACTCTCTGAGGTCAAATTCTGCAGCACCGGGGTGCCTCAAGGTGCGGTGAGCTCCCCTCTCCTATTTATACTGTACACTAGGGATGTCCTGATCAAATTATTTTGGTCCCGATCCGATCCCGATCATGTGATTTTGAGTATCTACCGATACCGATCTTTCCCAATCCGAAATATATATATATATATATAATTGTAAAAAAAAAAAAAAAAAATGTCTCCCATCCCAATTTCTCACATTACATTCACCCTGAATGTTGACGTTATCCAGGTGAAAAGTTAACTTCATTCAAGCCAGGCATTGCAACCGGAGTAATCTAAAAACTCTGCCTCCAACCTTCTGCTTCATGAGAGCAATGGCGCCATCGTCTGTAAGAATCAGGTGACTGCAAGTTCTGCAACTAGTGGATGTCCCTCATCCTTGACATAAATCATTTGATGTATAATTAAATCAAAGGAAATGCGTTTGTTTTGGCAAAATTCTTCTGCTCTGTGTGACAATAAATAAATGAATGATGATATGCAATTTAAAACCAAAACTAAGGCCTCAGTATGAGTTTAAGACGTGAACATGGTCATGTTTGTTGAATAAAAAAGAAAATGCCTATTTTTTTTATTTTTTTTATCCCGATCTTCTGAAAATCACGTGATCGGATCGGGACATCCCTACTGTACACCAATAAATTTAGCAGCAGTCAGCCTAACAATCATGTCTGGACATTGTCAGACGACACACTTATTCTAAGCCTATTGAAGGCTGGCGACTGCCCCTCTACTTACTTTAACCTGTTCCACCCCAGGTGAAATCTGCATAAAATGTATACCTATGGTAAATGGAATATTGCTCCACTTCTACAAGGGCTATTTGCATATTCTTGGTATCTAGGAACATCTATGGACCTCAATGAATGTATTCTCAGTGTCAGAAATATTGTGTCTATTACTAGGCTTGCTTAAATTCTGATGAAACAAAGGAAAATATGAATTATGATTTTTCATCTTTGACAGTGAATAAAACCATGATAATAATGACCAAACTTAAAAAACTGCCACTGAGCTAATTCAGTACCCTCTTGAGATCATGTGTACAAAAGATCTAAGGAAATTAATAAAGGGAAGATGATAAAATTGAAGGTTTTGTATATACAGTACTGTATTCTCCCATCCGGACCAATGCAATTTGAAATATTATTATAGAATATAGAATATATGCTTATACATTACTGTTGTGAAGGGCCAGATTAAACCGAATATATATATTTATTTATATATATATATTTAATTGTATTTGTATATTCTCTAATATTCCCTGATATCCCTTGTATATTCCTTGTACAATATGCATTGAATATCCATTCTAGCCTACTGAACATCCCATAATAGTCTCCATTCTACTATTGGTCGAGACCTTGGTGCCAGGCTGCCATACCCCCCAGACCCAGTTCAAACGTACCGCTCAACATGTACGAACAAGTCCTAGTTCCGCGTAGGAATCTGGCTACCGCACCACTAATGGTACTATTTGTTCATAGTGCGTATATATACTGCGCTACTAAAGTAGGACTTCCCTTTTTAGTCCAGTTTCTTACCCTCCAATAGAGTGACAGACGTAAAGCCTCCCGCGACGCCACGTGTGGGAGTAAGGCCAAGTTCGGCCTACCATCGGTATTGAGACATCGTGTATATTAATATTTGAATAGTCATATTTGGCACTATATCGTCGAGTTGGACGTAGTCTATTAAGCTAATAATAGTCTATTCATATGTAGTGCTTCGTGCGGTGAGAATACTATCGTAGTCAGTACCCCCATCGTTTCGGGTAAAACTGGCTGCTTATCCAGGGTGGCCGACCCCATGTGAGGCTGCACCCGAGGAGCCCCAGAGCCGACGAGCGAGTGGACCTGCATACCGGATTATTCTACCGACGACAGCCCGCCTTCCCAGGCACGGATTATGCTTTGTATACAGTGATTATTCTATGGATAAAGACCAACACTGCCGTGTGTTGGAAACCCCCCCCCCGGAGAGGACGACAGGTGAGGAGACGCTCTACACGACGAGGTCGCTTCACGTCTCTCCATCGTGGACCGGAGGAAGCCGGCCCACAGAGAGTCCAACTGCTTTCATCTGTGGATCGAGGATCGCTGAGGCACCGAGCCGCACAACCGTGGGTTCTCCCAGGATACCCTCGGCCAGACGGATACAGCCAGACTCTACCCCCCCCCCCCTTCTCCAGTTGTCTTACAAGCGACCGGAATTCCCCCCTAGTGTATCCAGTTCTATAATCATTAAAGTATCATTGCTATTATTCCTTAAATATTCCAGGTTGTATATTTACCGCCTGCGCCACCAGAGATTGGACGTTCTCTATTGATATACCAACGAATACTCATTTGCCATAAAAGTGCATCCTATTTCAAATCATAAATGTAATTAAGTGATTGCTCTACATACCTTTTGCTATGTATTAATTATTATTAAACGCAGACTTTCGACTTGGTACATTTGTGTTGGATCGTTTCATCTACGTGGGAGTGTTTACCATAATTATTTATGCCTAGTACTGGGTGGCCAGAGTCTAAAGTACAAGAGGTAGTGGTAGTAAGTATCATATCTAACAATACAGTCAGGGAATTGTACCCCTCAGTTACAATTGGTCCTTCGAGCCGGATGGTAATTAGTGTAATATTAATATAGTGTTATTAATATTGAAATGGCCTATGATGAACACTCCACGAAACGATCCTCCTAACCAACGCCCGCAGCGCGAACGACGGCTCCCTCAGTACTTAGAGGCTTACGCTGTCAGTCAACAACCTAGTCTTCTACTAACAGTAAACGCGGTAAAACTAGAAAGTAAAAGTATGTCTAACCCCAACGCCCAGACTACCCCGACCATAGAGGCCCCTACGGGTTCTAATGTAACTGACCAAGCTCACGGTGGGGACCAGTGGGAACCAGACATGACTTCACACCCCGCCAGCACCAAAGAAGTAGTCCCAGATGAGTCCCGGGAGGAATACAACGCTACCGAGAGAGAACTCGGCACGGAAGAAGACGGGGAGAGCACCGTGGAGATAGAGCTCCAAGGCTCCGCAAGGAGTACCCCGAGGGAAGGCTCCCCTATACAACCGCCTTCTCCCAGCGAGGCAGAGAGGACCCTACAGCAGGCCTTCCTCATCAGCCTGAACGCCGCTGCTGAACGCGACCGACTGCAGATCCAGCAGCGGAGCGAAGAAGAGCATATACGTCTAGAAATAAGACGCATTCAGATGGAAGAGAATGTGGCCCGAGACCGAGCAGACAGCCAGCGAGCAGCTGCTGGTGCTCTACGGGACGCAGAGCGCGACAGACAGCAAGCGCAACTAATAGAACAGCTGATCAGACGGACAACACCCTCTCCCTCCGCCAGAGGCTCCAGGAACTCGTCTAGACACACCTCCAGGGCGGCATCCCCTAGCCGAGTAAACAACCCTGAACTTGACCAACAGACGAGGTCTATACCCCCCACAGACCACCTCCCCCCACCGGTCCAAGCGAGACCTAGCCACCGGGAAGGAGCAGCATATCCTGTGGAGAGGCTAAACCAGAGACTACAAGCACTGGATGACCTAACTGAAGACGAAGAGGAAGAGGAGGAGAACCACGCCCGACGACAGCACAGTACTCTACCGGACCAGGAGGTCCGGTACAGCCCAGGCTATACTCCCGCGGAGCTGCGCTACAGACCCCCGACTCCATACACGGGTGAGCACGACGCACGACCCGCACCGAGGAACAGCACCTGGACAAGCGGGCCATGGTACACTGCCGGTACCAGCCCATACCAAGGAGCGGGAGGAGACTCGCCTAGGAGGCCTCTCCCCCAACGCTCGCCGATGTATCCACAGTCAGCGTCATACATTGGCACGCCTATGGTACCCGACTTCACCCAAGAGAACCGGGCCCAGTATACAGAACTCCGCATGTGTCTGGAGACCATGTTGGTGGATGTATTGGATGAACGCCATAAATACGCCATCCTACTGAAGCACTTAAAGGTACCCCGCGCACATAATATAGCGCTCGCCTACGCGACTTCCACCACCCCATACACAGCAGCGCTGGTAGCATTGGACCAGAGGTATGGGCGCATATGGGATTACGTGATCCAGGAGATCCGACACATCGACCGCTTACCCCCAGCAATAGACAATCGAGCACTGGACGACCTGTCCATCAGAGTGCAGTCCCTGGTAGGGATGTTGGGAGCGCAGAGAGAGAAGGGGAGGCATGAACTTTACGCCAACTCAAATGTGGAAAGGATCTTGGAGAAGCTGCCGCCCGCTCGACAGGAGCGTTTTAGGCGGCAGAGAGACCACCGAGACCCGAATGGCCCCGAACCGAACCTCCTCGATCTAGCAGACTTCCTGGCGAGAGAAGTCAGCAGCCTACGGCTAGATACATTTGGACGGAGCACCCCTGGCTCCAGAGAAGGAACCAGACGACTAAATGATGGAAGAAGATCGGTGACTGTGATGCACCAATCGGAGTCAGTACCGAGCAGCAGGAGCCACAGTACCCCCTCCAGAACGGAGAAGTGGAAGATAGTGTGCCCCTACTGTGAGAAAGAACACTGGCTAGCGCAATGTGACTCCTTCCCCAAGCTGAACGCGGAGGAAGCAAGTCAATGGATAAAGTCCAACAAGCGCTGTTTTCGCTGTGCGCGCTCACACATGGCAGCCGAATGCCGCTTAAAGAAAAGGTGCACCAAGTGCGATGGAGCCCATCTGGACATACTTCATGACAGTAACAGACGGCGCCCTTCACCCGCACCATCCAGCAGCAAAGCGAGCGTCATGTACATCGATCCCGCCAGCAGCAGTGGAGCCCGAGTACTCCTAAAAGTAGTGCGTGTGACACTAAGCTACCAGAATAAAGTCCTGGACACTTACGCCGTCCTCGATGACGGGTCAGAGAAGACCCTTCTGCTCGCCTCCGCTGCGGCCCAGCTAGGGCTGCGGGGAAGCGAAACCCAAATGACAATTCGGACAATAAGACGAGATTTGAAGACGATAAAGGGCGAGAATGTCTCATTCTCTATCGCAGCAAGCGGCCAGCCTGAGCGACGGTACCAGATTACAGACGCTTTCACCAGCCAAGAAATAGGACTGTCGCGGTACACATACCCCGTCGCCAAGCTGATGGAGAAATATGCACATCTGCGCAAGTTACCGATCCCGCTCATAGACAATGCTATGCCGACCCTGTTGATAGGCTCCGACCATGCAGACCTCATTGTCCCGATAGACCGGGTTCATACCGGACCCCGAGGCTGTCCTGCAGCAGTCGAGACCCGTTTGGGATGGACTCTCCAAGGCCCGCTCGCCAAATCTCTCAACCGAAGTACAGCCACTAGATGTCTCCACTCCCGAGTCACAGAGGGAGAAACCGCACTCCTGCAACACGTAGAGCGGCTATGGACCTTGGAACAAATGCCCTTTAAGAACGGAAAGAAAGACATTCGCTCTAAAGATGACATTTACGCCATTCACCTCCTCGAGACAGGGACCAAGAGAGTCCCGGTCAACGGCGTGTTGAGATACGCCACGCCACTCCTGCGGCGAGAAGGAATGCCTACTTTCCACGCCAAGACAGACGCCACAGAACGGTACCTGCTGAACACGGAGTGGCGCTTAGCCAAGAACCCCGCCCAAGAGAGTGTATACCGCGCTGAGATTGAGAAGCTCATCACAGCGGGACACGTCACAAAGATGGACATTAAAGAGGCTGACCAGACCACTGAATCGTGGTACGTGCCTCACCACAAGGTCCATCACAACGGTAAAGACTGCATAGTATTTAACTGCAGCTACCAGATCGGATCCCAAAATCTGAATAAAGAGTTACTGCCCGGTCCCACACTCGGCCCCTCCCTACTCGGCGTTCTACTCCGCTTCCACCAGGAAAAGGTGGCCATCAGCGGGGACATTAAAGGAATGTTCCTGCAGGTGAGATTAGTAGAGGAGGACAAGCCCCTGTTACGGTTCCTATGGAGAGAGAAGCCAGGAGATGAGCACCCAGCCATCTACCAATGGGAAGTCCTCCCCTTCGGAACGACGTGCAGCCCCTGCTGTGCTACATTTGCACTACAGAAACATGTAGCAGAGGACCCAGCAGCGGACGAAGAGGTCCGACACAGCGTAAAGAACAGCTTCTACGTAGACAACTGTCTACAAAGCCTTTCAACCCAGGAAGAAGCCGAGGCTCTCCTGATTAAACTCTGCGCCTCATTGATCAAAGGCGGCTTTGATCTCAGGCAGTGGGCCAGCAGCGATCCGCAAGTACTGCGCAGCCTCTCCTCCGAGGACAAGGCAGCCAGCAGCGAGACCTGGATGGCTACCATCCCGGGAGAAGCCCAGGAGATGACCCTGGGATTGGTGTGGCGATTCAAAACAGATTCGCTTCACTACAGACACAAGCCCCTGACTACGGAGCAGGGAAGGCCGGCGGCGGCGCCGACCACCAGACGGAGTGTGTACACAACACTCGCCCGACAATATGACCCGCTAGGATGTATTCTACCGTACACCACCAGGGCAAAAATGATTGTACGAGCACTGTGGGACAAGGACCAGGGCTGGGACGACCCCATTCCCGCACACCTTGCATCCACCTGGAGAGAGTGGGAGATGGAGCTCCACTCACTCCCAGGCGTTAATATGCGCCGAAGCTACTTCCCACCCACGGTGAGGCCAGAGACATGTAAAATGGACTTACACGTCTTCAGTGACGCCTCAGAGGTCGCATACGGATCAGTAGCCTACTTGCGGGCCCAAGAAGAGGGGGGAGAGATCTACACAGCATTTGTCCTCGCCCGCTCGAGAATAGCCCCACGCAAGCAACAATCTATCCCACGTCTAGAGCTCTGCGCAGCCCTAGCCGGAGCGCACCTAGCCACGCTCATCCAACGTGAGCTCACCATACCGGTGTCTAGAACAATCCTGTGGTCAGATTCCACGACAGTACTCGCCTGGATCAAATCGGACTCATGCAAGTACAAAGTCTTCGTGGGAGTCAGAGTCACCGAGATTCAAGACTTAACCGAAGAGTTAACCGGAGAAACAGAGTGGCGCTACGTTGATACAAAACAGAACCCAGCTGACGTCATCACCCGGGGAATGCCCCTAGATGACCTCACCCGTCGCAATGTCTACAGTGACGGCCCAGCATTCCTAAGGCTCCCGGAAGGAGAGTGGCCCACGCCTATCCCGAGGGAAGCAAGTCAAGAGGAGGCTGAGAATAAGAAACCTATGTTCTGTGGATTGAGCACTGTTATCTCCGCAGACCCCAACATAGATGATTGCACTACCATAGAGAGTGCACAACAAAGGACATTCCTACTGCACTACCTACCGTCTCTACAGACCCGCCAGAAGTGGGTAAAGGAGAGAGACAATTTGACAGAAGGAACAGTCGTCATGATTATTGATCAATCACTGCCCAGAGCTATGTGGCCGGCCGGCCGCGTAAGCACAGAGATACTCAGAAGGAGCTTCTATCCCCAAGCCATCAGGATCGATGCTCAACGACAATAACACTATGTAACAAACCATCAAATACACTCACAGCACACACATCCACACGTACACACTTACTTTAAATAAACAACTCACTGTAGCACCCACTTTAGACACTTTAACACACTTTATATTTATTGGTAAAGAGATTTGCACTACAACTGATACGTCATTGCACCTTACCCTAAGTTGTACCTCATCCCACTTCTGCATTGTACTGTATATTGTATTGTAACTCAGTAACTTTTTCTCTACTCTGCATTGTATATTGTATATATCATGCATATTGAACACTTTTGTTTACACTTTCTATTTTATACTTATTTTATACTTATCTATTTTTATCTAGCACACTCTCAGGAGCAAAACAGAAAGAAGCATTTCATATAAAAGTATTCTGTATTTTTGTATGACAACTAATAAAGAAACTTGATTAATTGAAAATGGGGGACCCTGATGTAAACAAGTCTTTCTCTGGTTTGCATCCCCTTAACAATTGTGTGTATTGAGCCGTACTGTATTGTACCCATTCTGCAATCTGTTAAATAAAATGTTCAATCAATCAATCAAACCATACAAGCTAGCTGTCTAGTTAGCTTGCATTAGCTCACTCTAATTAGCTCGCTAGCTAGATTGCTAGTTAGTATGATAAGCCAAAAGCGTATCATAAAAAAACACATATATTGACAGAATCATTGGTCCAAGTCATAACTGGTAGCTAGCTAATGCGATCTAGCTTGCTAGCATGAGCTATCTTACTAACTACATAGTTAGCACAAGCTAGCTTGCTAACTAGCTAGCGCAAGCTAGCTTGCTAAACAGGAAGCTGACTTGCTAACTAGCTAGCGCGAGCTAGCTTGCTAAATGGGTACAATACAGTACGGCTCAATACACACAATTGTTAAGGGGATGCAGACCAGAGAAAGACTTTCGTCTTGTTTACATCAGGGTCCCCCATTTTCAATTCATCATAACATACATTACATACATGACATACAGATAGACAGTACTGTTACATCCAGACATTTATGACATACCAGATCTACAAATATACAGTACAGTACTGTTTAAGAGTACAATGCCTGTCATATATTGTAGACCCTGGCGTTGGAAACTCTGATTAATAGACCGTTTCTAAGAAGAGAGTACTGTTACATTATATACATTTGAGAGTATATACATTTGAGGGGGAAGAAACTGTACAACTGTACAAACAAAACTGTACATTGGAATATTGACAAGACCATACTTGGTAATTTACTGTACATTGGAGGGAGTTGTGTTAGGACAATTACAGGGGCCAGTTTCGAATTGCAGTCTCCCGGATCTATTGTACATTCAAAGGAAAGTTGTAGCAGCCAATCAACTATAGATGTAGGCAAAGAAGTTTATGCCTGTATTTTTTTACTGTTGTGAAGCACTTTGAACTGCAATTTCTGTATGAAAAGTGCTATACAAATAAAATTATTATTATTATATTATTATATTAATATGTATTAATATGTAATATGTACCTACACAAATAAAAAATGTTGTCCATTGAGCACATTAACTGTACGTTATCTCTCCAAACAAACAAGCACACGTCGTCAAGAACATGTCCTTACTTTTGCCCAAGCCCAGAGCTGCTTAAAAATATACTGAATTCTGTGGACCCCACGTTTACCAACGCTCTAACCGCATTCGCCCATCCCCCACCCAGGTGCAATTCACACACACCGGTCCCCATCATGGCTATGCCCATCCCCCAACTTAGCTTCACCTCGAGGGAGTCGAGGCTGCAGTAACCTCGTTCCCAGCTTTATCGTGAGAAGGTGCTGTGAGCAGGTACTTTCAGTTCAGACTGGACTGAGAGGGCAGTAGCATGTACTCACAGAGACCAATATATGAAGATACATTATTGCTAAGGAATGCTAAGACAAGGTAAGCCAATTAAAAAAAAGCGAAATATGTTGGGCCAGTATATTGGTTGAATTGATTGGTTCATGACTTCATGGTTAAACAACGATTAGAATGCTAAGCTAGTTTCTGTTTAGACTATACTGAATTCGGCCGAATACGTTAGTCATAACTGGCAGCTAGCTAATGTGATCTAGCTTGCTAGCATGAGCTATCTTACTAACTACATAGTTAGCACAAGCTAGCTTGCTAACTAGCTAGCGCAAGCTAGCTTGCTAAATAGGAAGCTGACTTGCTAACTAGCTAGCGCGAGCTAGCTTGCTAAACAGGAAGATTGCTAAACAGGAAGCTGTTGCAAGCTAGCGACACAGCTATAACTTGTATGGTAGTAATACATAATGGTAGTAAGACTAGATTACAGTAATAGCTTGCTAGATATACTGTTCAGGCTAAAGGATCATGCTAATCTGGCCAAAGGAACTAGCTATTTGCTAGACATCACAAGCTATAGCTCTATGCAGTAACTAACTATACAAGCACATCAAGTCCTTTCAGACTATAGAAACCCTAACTCTAACCCTAACCCTAGGGTGAAAGGTGTAATACATTTATGCAGTTTGCTCAGTGGTGGCCAAAATTATTAGAACACTTGGCATATTTAAGAGTTTTCAGTTGTTGTTGTTCTTCAATTGACCATTAAAATAGTATCACTGTTAGCTAGCCAAATTTGTTAGCTGATGTTAGCTTCTGCAGGGCAGTATCACTGGCAGTGTTAGGTATCCTAGCTAGCTAACTGTAAAGGACAGGAACAGTCAATTATCATGTTTTTGTTTCATTTTGTGAAAAATGCACTTTGTAATATATTTGCTTTTCAAAAGCTCATAAACACTGTTGGTGACTTGAGCATAATTATTAACTTAGTTACTGTAGCTGTTCTTGTCATTTTAAGCTATCATGAATGCAATGCTTTTTACTATAATTATATAATCTCTCCTAGGGTCATTATTGAAGTATTTTGGCACCCCACCTCCTGCCTATAATGTGCAAGAGGATATACCAGCCCAGGTGGATATTGACCAAGCTCAGGAGGACACACTAGCCAAGGTACATGATCCCTTTCAAAGTGCTCATATTCATAACATTTCTTAAAGTCTTACATTTAATAATCACAATTTTGGGCCTTAAAAAGTCAGTCTTAAATGGTATTGATTAGGAAATGACTTCTATGTTGCGATAACTTCTCGCTATCATGTTTAAATGTGTTTGGGGGGGAAATGTCGGGGCTGCCTGAATACTTTAGACAACAAATGTTTGTTTCCGCGTCTCTGATTGGCCAGGTCATTTCTGGTCATGTGACATGTACGCCCAATCGTGGGACCGTAAGTGTCTACACTGGTTAAGCTCAGGTGCTCTTTCGGAGTTGGTTAAGGTTAGAGTTTGTCTTAGACTTAGAGCATGGCGATAGAACACCTGCCCTTCTTTCGACGGTTAAGCTTAGCCACTCTTTCGAAGTTGGTTAAGGTTAGAGTTTGTCTTAGAGCATGGCGATAGAACGCCAGGTAGTTTGCAGGCTGTTAGACCCGGAAATAGGCGCAGAACTTGCTGTCCCACGATTGGCACACATGTCACATGACCTGGCCAATCAGAGCGCAAAACTCGCATGCGGAAACAAACATTTGTTGTTGAAAGTATTCACCCGTCCGGGCTGCAGAGTAACAGCCTATCAGGCCAATACATATGGAATTACTTCTTAGTCATTTTCCTTAATAGTTCTTTAGATATTTATTAGATTCCATTGAAAGGGGTCTTAAAAAGGTCTTAAAAATTCTTAAAAGTAACCTGTTGAAACTCGCAGGAACCCTGTCCGTTACCTTCAGTGAGACCATAACACCTGCCCATCATGAAGATGACGTGTCACCCACCTCTGCAAGCAGCAGTATCACCATCACCACTAAAGGTTTGACCTCACAAGACCCTGCACTATGGCCAAGTGTCATAGGCCATACCCAACAGTGTTGTAATAAACGTTGTTATTTTGCTACCTTTACGATTAATTGCGAATATTTTCATCTTGAGCTATAGATTGTGGATAAATACGCACAGAAAGGTACACCATGCCAACGTTAATGCTTTATTTATCTAAAACGAGACTATTTAGAAATGGTAAATGGGGAAATACATTGCATTCCACAGAGGGTGGAACAGGAAAAAAACGAAAATGACGTAACCACTACACCTCCCTATACAGGTCAAAGATAGTTTCCTCCCCAAAATACAGCGAACATGGCTTCTGTATTCGGTTAGCACAGACTCAGTCTTCTGTTTGATATTATAAAAAAAAAATATTATGAATAAATGCCTTGTAGTTAAAAAAAAGCTTGAATTTCTGACTTCTTTATTACATTTCTTTTTTTTATCTCTCCCGTCCTCCCCAATTTTTTAACTAACCAGCCACCACTGACACACAGTGGGGGATGTGTTAAAAAAAAAAGAATTGTCTACTGTCTAACTGTATCCATGCATGTTTGACTGTGCCTGCAGGTGAGAACTCATCAAGAAGGTGTCTCAAGTGTACCTACACAATCTACAGATGGACGACAGCACAGTCTGCAGCATGTGAGCCCACAAAGGCAGCATTTATTGACCCAGAGACCTCAGACAGCCACAGCCGGTCCACGTCTGAGAGCCCGATAGCAGAGGCCACTGGAGGCCAGAGCAAACATGATCGTTCACCAGGTCAGAGCCGGTATCAAAGAGTCAATTATAGGCACAACTCCCAATATTATACGTGTACAAACACTTTGGGCTAGATCCACAAAGAATGGATTGCATGGTGCTAATTGCACCATTACTTACAATTCATCATGAATTGAAAATGGGGGACCCTGATGTAAACAAGACTAAAGTCTTTCTCTGGTCTGCATCCCCTTAACAATTGTGTGTATTTAGCCATACTGTACTTCTCTGGATCATGTTTAAATGTGTTTGGGGGGGAAATGTACAGGCTGCAAAGTAAGCAGTATGGTAATAGCGAATACATGGAATTACTTCTTAGTAATTGTCCTTAATAGTTCTTTGCTGGTATGGCAACATATTAGATTATATTGAAAGTGGTCTTAAAAGGTCTTAAATGTAACCTGTTGAAACTTGCAGGAACCCTGTCCGTCAACATCCACCTTCAGTGAGACCATAACACCTGCCCATCATGAAGATGACGTGTCACCCACCTCTACAAGCAGCAGTATCACCACCACCACTAAAGGTTTGACCTCACAAGACCCTGCACTATGGCCAAGTAGGCCATACCCAACAATGTGGTATCAAGGGGACCAATACAGGTCAAAGATATTGTTTTTCCCCAAAATCCAGCGAACATGGCTTCTGTATTCGGTGTAGTCAGTCTTCTGCTTGATATTATAAAAAAAATATATATGATGAATAAATGCCTTGTAGTTAAAGAAAGCTTGAATTTCGGACTTCTTTATTACTTTTAATCTCTCCCGTCCTCCCCAATTTTTTAACGCACCAGCCACCAATGACACACACATTGTGATATTTCACAGATGTTTTGTCGGTGAGAACAGTATCTCCTATTCTAATGTTAAAACCTGGTGATTTTCTGAGCCTGACCTTTGACCCAAATAGGATGGACTCAGTCTTCCCCACATAGAGGGACAGCTTGTTGTAGCCTAGCCAGTCACTAACCATCTCTAGTTCTGCACTCAATATCTGCTCAACCACTTGTTTGTCTTTATGAGACACTAGTAAGACCTCGGTTTACTGTATTACATGGTCAACAATTGTGGTTATAATTTCATTTGAGACAGATGTTCTTCTGCCTCCTTGGCCACGACCCCGTCCATGACCCTGTCCTTCGTTGTGCAACCTCAGCTGCACCAACTTGCTCCATGTTGCTCCTTTCTTCAGGTTTATAAGCAGCTTTTTATGTAGTGGTGAAGATATTATCAATTGTATTGCAATGCTACTCACCTGGGCAAGGCTGTTGAAGGTAATGAGACATTAGTACAAACACCTGTTGGAATTGATTTAGTGATCTGCCTGTGTAGCAATAAGCAATTGAACATTGATGTAGTATTAGGTGGCTGTATTCTGAGACTGGAGCATATGATTTAGAGTTTTGCACTTTGTATTAACAGTTTTGCACTTGATATGTAAGCATAGCATTTAGTATCTTAGAGTATGCATTTTTAAAGTCAGTTTAGCAATTAGCATTTTGAGTTTTGCACTTTGAAACTCTGATGTGCAAAATGCGTCAAAGCAGTCGTAAAAAACTGTAACAAGAGCCCCAAACAATGGAAGGCAGTGTATTGTTTTGAATTGATTGTATGTTATGTGCAGTGCCTAACAGTGGTGTTGATAGTATGCCAATGAACATAACAGAGTTAATTTTGTTTGGCCCCCCCTCTTCCACCAAAACACTCTCCAACAGCCTAGGACAACTCTCCACCCACCTCAAACCCCACGTCAAGAGCCTGGGTGTAATCTTTGATCTTCAAGGCACTATCGGGTGCAGTACCCCTATACATCACCGAGCTCATCACCCCCTACGTAGCACCCAGGTCACTAAGATCCTCCAACCAGGCTCGGCTGCCCCCCCCCCCCCCCCCCCCCCCCCCCCCCCGCACCAGACTAAAAAAGAGAGGTGATCGCTCCTTCAAGGCCGTAGCCCTCAAACTATGGAACCAGCTTCCCCTGGAGATTCGATCTGCCCCTACGCTGGAGACATTTAAGGCCCGTTTAAAAACCCACTTTTATTCCCTAGCCTTCGATTAATGATTCTCGGATACCCTAACCCACACACTCCCATGCAATTTTATCCTGGCCCCTCCCTCTTGTATCTCTTCTTGTGCTCCTCTGTCCCCGGTGTGCTATACTGTACGTTGTGCTCCCCTATCCGCTTGTCCTTTTGTACTGTCCTGTCCTGTTGTGCCTTTTTATATTTGTGTATTTTATAGGACATTGATTTTATGCTTTGACTGTACTGTACAGCACTTTGGTTGGCTCTCGAGCTTTTAAATGTGCTCTATAAATAAATTACTTGACTTGACTATAACCTGTATACAGCCTGATGGGATCCAGCCTTTCTAAAGGGTCTAGAGACATGATTTTAACTGCTAAAATCATTATATTTGTTTGTTAACACACAAACAAAAGAAACATGAAATCCCTCCCCCCCATGGGGACCGGTCCCCATGGGGGGAGGGATTTCAGGTTTCTTTTTTTTAAGAGTTGGGAAAATGTCAAGTGGTTTTTGTGTTAACAAAAAATTCAAATGATTTTAGCAGTTAAAATCATGTCTCTAGACCCTTTAGAAAGGCTGGATCCCATCAGGCTGTATACAGTCATGTGGTCCCCATGAGGTAGTATAAACCAGTAGATATCAGATTTCTTTTTTTTTGGAGAGTTTTGAAAATGTCAAGTGGTTTTTGTGTTAACAAAAAAATATAATGATTTTAGCAGTTAAAATCATGTCTCTAGACCCTTTAGAAAGGCTGGATCCCATCAGGCTGTATACAGTCATTGGTCCCCACGATGTAGCATAAACCCGTATAGGTGTGTGTGTGTGTGTGTGTGTGTGTGTGTGTGTGTGTGTGTGTGTGTGTGTGTGTGTGTGTGTGTGTGTGTGTGTGTGTGTGTGTGTGTGTGTGTGTGTGTGTGTGTGTGTGTGTGTGTGTGAGATATAGAGAGAGAGGGGGGTGAGAGAGATGAGGAAGGGGCAAAAGAGAAAAAGAGCTGGGAGAGTGTGTGTGTGAGGGAGAGAGGGGGGTGTGTGATTAATCAGCCCTTGTGTGTGTGAATGTAACAAGTTCCTAACGTTTTCTTTCCCCTATTATTTCATGCACACTTTATTCATTGTTTTAAATTATTATTTTCTTTTAAGTTATTTTGTGCATCTGTTTTGAATTTGATGCAAATTTGCAATGCATGAGGGTCATCCTTTTGTGTTAAATGGCTGCACAAAGCAAGCATTTGTTGACTCGCATGTTGATAAGAGTATTAAAACTTGGAACTTGAAAAAGATCTGTTTAAGGTAAAAAAAATAAAAAATAAAAATGTGATTAATTTGCGATTAATCGCGAGTTAACTATGGACAATCATGCGATTAATCGAGTTAAATATTTTAATCGTTTGACAGCACTAATAATAACATATACAGATATTTAATGTAATCGACTGTACTTTTTTATTTCTCCCACAGTGTAATCATTTTGTAACTAATTTCAGATCTAATTATTCCTACATGATTACAATAGTGTGGAGAAACTGACTGCGTTTCAATATTTGTCAAAAACGTTACCTTTTGTAGCTTATTATCGCGAATCATAACAATTATTGATATGATTCATTCAGAACGCCGAATTTTGAACGACCATAGCGGACGACAGGAAGTGTAGTTTTGAGAAATTCCGACGCTGGCAGATAGCTGGCGAGGCGCTCTTCAAAATGGCCACAAAAAACTACAATTCCCATGGTTCAACATTTCCATTTCCGCTTCCGCGTCAAAAACGCGAGTGAAAAATTAAAACTTAAAATGATATAAACTCACTTTTAACCTATTGCTAAACTATTGCCAACCTAACGTTTTACATTCTACATGTATTTGTGACATAGTAGTGATAATAATACTTGAAAACGTTTAATTTTAAAAACGTTAATTTATTGCATCACTCATAAAAATATTAATATATGATAATAATGTCAAAAAGGGGTCGGTACCGTGGCCGTGGGGTGGAACAGGTTAAAGAGATCGACTCCTTTCAGGTCTGGTGTGAGAGACATCATCTCATTCTCAATACCACCAAAACCAAAGAGATGATCTGACCCCAGAGAAGTGAGAGTACATGACCCTATAGTGATTGGCGACTGTGATATAGAGCAGGTTGCATCATAATAATACCTATATAGGAATCCACATGGATAATCTACTGAAATGGGATGTACATGTTGATGTTCTGTGTTCCAAACTAGCCGAACGACTGCACTTCCTCTGTAGTCTCAGACTGTTTTGTGTGAGCACAGCGATCATGTGTACTGTAGGGCTGTCCCCGACTAAGGATTTGGATGGTCGACTATGATTGGCCAAAATTTGCCTAAATTCGACAAAAAAAATTATAATAATAATATAATATAAAAAAAAACTAAAAGAAAATGTATATATATTTTTTATCATTCCATTTGGGCTGTGGGGGGTGCTTAATGTCTGAAGGAGTCGACGGAAGGCTTCTTGTCCTCTGCAAAAGCATGCAATTGGTCCACTGATGGATACATCTTGATATTAGTCTATAGTCTAGTGTGTTCATTAGATGGGTGAAATCCTCTTTCAGTGCCTCTGTGCCTGTTTTCGTAGGCAGTTAGCTTCTGGTATGCGTGCCATTAGCGTTAGCCACGCTTCTAGGCCTCTTTTCTTTTGGAAAGAATGATAAAATAAAAATATTTTTTTTATAAATAAATATAAATATATATATATATATATATATATATATATATATATATATATATTTTTTTTTACTAAGAGGTTGGCCAGTCGACTACGGCTCCTTTCGACCGATTAGTCGACTAATCGACTAATAGGGGTCAGTCCTAGAGCACAGCGATCATGACCACATTTTATAAAGCTGTCCTAGAAAGCTTGATGAGATATGGGATGGCAGCGTGGTTTGGTACGCTCCCAGTACAGTGTAAGTCGAAGCTTGAAAGGCTAGTGAAAGCAGAGATGGAGGTGACCGGAAACACCAAGTATCCGTCACTCCAATCCATCTTCGAGAAAGTAGTGGTCAGCCAGGTACCGAGAATCTTCTTTATCCCGAATATGAAGTTCTTCCCTCAGGGAGACGGTTCAGAGCAAGTAGATATAAGAGCAACCGCTACAAGCTCGCCTTCCTTCCTACATCCATCGCTCTCCTAAATAATGCTAGAGGCTGATTCCTTTGAGGTGCCACCTACTGTAACAGTCGGCTGTCACCTCTTTCTTTCTTGTCCAAGTCTTAATCTGTTGTAATTTAATTAGGGCAGGGTGCCATATGAAGCTTCTTGAAGCTTTTGAAATGAGTTTACCTACTTATGTATTATGGTTGCACGTCTTTATGTATTGTCATATTTGGCTGAAGTCCTTTTTACTAACTGAATTAATGAATGATTGTATAATATATATATCTTTCTTCTTTGTTTACACGGTCATCGCAGAATGATTGTAACTGACCGCCAAGGGTAAAGATGCCTATCATCTTTATTGTCAGTAAGCTTTAACTTACATTGGTCTAGATGATCGACTTCTCTTTATTAGCTCAGAATACTGAGCTTTCTATTTAAGAAAAGAATATTTCAGAGCCACTTGTGCATTTTCATTTCGTGTCCACATGGGGGCAGAGCTCGTCTTTCCTATAGTATAAAGGTCACAGCATCCTGTGTGTGTGATCAAGGCAGGAAGTAACTCAGAGACAACGATGGAGCAGACAGCGAATTATGTAGAATTTAAGGACCTTACTTCAGTAAATAACACCCCTTGGTAAAGCGGAATAAGGTACGTCGAACACTAAAATGTATTATTGTTATTATTATTATTACTGTTGTTGAAGAGGTCTATATTTATGTGTGGTAAACATGTAAAGTGGTGCACTCACTGATTAGGTTCTAATCAAAGGCACCTGCTGCCGAACAAGTAACGTTACTATTTATCATTATTTTCCCTAAATGCCTTTATTATGGAAGACGAGTTCACCCTTAATATCTTTAAATTCAAATGTTTGTTTGAACACGTTAGGTGCTTTGTTGTGAACAATATTGAACTGTGAACAATATAACTAATTGTGTATGTTTGTGTTTGACTGTCCTATGCAGTTTTCACGGTGCAAACGGTGCAAACGGTGCAAACGGTGCAAACGGAGCAAACGATGCAACCGTCACAACATGTACAACTACGGTGCAACGACAACTACCAAAGAAAGGCGACAGTGATGCTATGCTGAAATGCAAAATAAAAATAAAAAATAAATAAAAGCACCTGTACGAAACAAAACCGCATCTTTATTTCACCACCAAGCCGGGGGGCAGTTACAATGATGCAGCACTGATGTTCCAAGTAAATTTTTCCCTCTGGGACAATAAAGTGTATTCTTATCTTATCTTCTTATCCCTCAAACCTCAGCCAGTCTACAGTGCTGTAGGTATTAAAGGAACACGCCAACATTATGGGAAAATACGGAATAGAAAGCTATCCGGCTGCAAGCTAACCTAGCTTAGCACAAATGAATGGTAGTGGATACAGACCAGCTAGCCTAGCTAGTTGTTGGCTAGCAGTCTGTATCCTCTTCCATTAATTTGTACTAAGCTAGGCTAGCAGTCTGTATCATCTTCCATTCATTTGTGCTAAACTAGGCTAGCTTGCAGCGGGATAGCTTTCTACTGAACCCACAGGGAAGACATTGGTATCTATCTTCTTGTCTGACTCTATCAGACTCTATAATTTCCTATAATGTGTTACGTTTCAGGTAGGAGTTGAGTTCCAATAGTAGAAGGTAATAAGGAGACGGAAATGTGGTTGCTCTTCTCAAAATACATGTTCCTTTTATTATCAGAATCACGAGAGCAAGATACTGTATCGATAACGAAAGAGAAGCCAGGCTTCAACTGAGGGTATATAAAGAAAGATAATTAAACAATAACAACAACGACAAGAGGTTCAATATCTTGTCCTGTGGCCGACTGCTCGCAGCACTGGCGGACTCAGGGGGGGGGGGGGGGGCAGGGGGGGTGCGGTCGCCCCCCCCTGGTGCCCCCACGGTCGAAAAACGCGCGCTTAAGTGCCCTTTTGAGTGAAAGAAATTAGAGGATGTGCCCTATTGGTGCCACCACGGTTGGAAAACGCGCGCTAAAGTGCCCTTTTGAGTGAAAGAAAATAGAGGATGTGCCCTATTGGTGCCCCCACGGTTGAAAAACGCGCGCTTAAGTGCCCTTTTGAGTGAAAGAAATTAGAGGATGTGCCCTATTGGTGCCCCCACGGTTGAAAAACACGCGCTAAAGTGCCCTTTTGAGTGAAAGAAAATAGAGGATGTGCCCTATTGGTGCCCCCACAGTTGAAAAACTCGCGCTTAACACTTTGGGTGCCGGGAAACGTCTTTTCACGTCTTTCCCGGCCATGCTCAAGGTGCCGAAGACGCTTTACAGCGTCTTTGATCTGTTTACATCTTTTTTCGATTTTCCCCGTCTGAACTTCACCGCCGAGCTTTTGGCAGAAAATTTGAACCGGAAACTGCATTTCCTCTCAAATTTCACTAGGTGGCAGTGTCCCCCTATTTTCTAACACTATCACAATAGGGGGAATATTGTACCCCACAATGAATCTGGCATTTGATTGGCCAGCATACCTGGCCAATGTAACCACAGGTATAAAACGTTAGCGCGATCCCAGAATCGACGAGGTTTTGGAGGAGAGAGAGAGAGAGAGATAGATAGAGCGATAGAGAGAGAGAGATTGAGAGAGATATTTGAATTGAGATCAGCCTATAGTCTATATTTATAGTGTTATACAGTATAGTGGTAGTATCAGACTAATTGTAAGGTTTCAGCTATGCTTTAGAAAGTACTTAGTCGTGCTAAGTAGTAGTACTATTCGAGGGATTAGTGTGTAGTCTAGGTAGTATATTTCAGTAGTAGTAATAGTAGTTTGATCAGTTAGTAGTTTCATTTAGATTATTAGATCAGTATGAAGAGACGTAGTGTAGGTAAGCGAGGGGACAATCCGGCGGCGGGTCGCTTTGTTCAGACGAAGCTGGCGTTTGGACCCGCGGTTGTTCGAGCAGCAGCAGCACCAACGACTTTGGTAGCTCCGATCGGAGAGAGCCGTGAGACCGTTGCTGGGCCCAGTAACGCGTCTCGCCCCGGGACCGGGAGCGGCTCTCCCCGACGCAGTTCGAGGAAGAGGAAGGCTGCCGCTGTGGTCATAGCTTCTTCATCCGAGTCAGGGGACAGCGATTCGACCGCCCACGAATCTGATGGGAGCGCCGATTGGGAACCACCAGGTAATTACACGGTCTTATATATATATATATATATATATATATGTGTGTGTGTGAAACGTGTATTTGATGATTTACATACTGTGACTATGTAACGTTAGTTCGCCAAACCAACGCCGATATGCATGTGATTGTGTGTGTGTGTGAAACGTGTATTTGATGATTTACATACTGTGACTATGTAACGTTAGTTCGCCAAACCAACGCCGATATGCATGTGATTGTGTGTGTGTGTGAAACGTGTATTTGATGATTTACCTAACGCTTATTCTGTGACTATGTAACGTTAGTTCGCCAAACCAACGCTGATATGCATTTATTATATTCTAGCTCCGGAATCATCTGACGATGATCTCGGCTTGGGTCGGAGGTGTTATGAGTCTGATTCATCGCACGAGTCAGACGTGGGACGCGGTGGTGGTCGACGGGGCAATGGTACGTCATGTTTACTAATGCAATGTGAATATTGTTTTACGTGCATGTTCAAATCGATAGTTGAATGATATAGGATATAGGCATGTACAGGCCACCATGTGCTACACGTTAGGTTGCAATGGTCTTGTGTGTGTGTGTGTGTGTGTGCATGTGCACGCCCTTTGAAGTGGCCCTTTGAAGTGTATAGCTATCAATGTAAGTGATAATAGTTGCATGCTGGACATGTGACGACGTGGTGGTGGTCGACGTGGTATCATGTTGCAATGTGAATATTGTTTTATGTTCAAATCGATATAGTTGATGGCCATGTGCTGCTACCCGTTGGGTTGCATGGATGTGTGTGTGTGTGTGTGTGTGTGTAGATGCCAGCCCTTTGAAGTTGTCTACCTTTAGGTTACATGGATGTGTGTGTGTGTGTGTAGATGCAGGCCTCACCCCATGCCATTTGATGTGTGTGTGTGTGTGTGTGCATGTGCACGCCCTTTGAATGTGAATATTGTTTTATGTTCAAATCGATATAGTTGATGGCCATGTGCTGCTACCCGTTGGGTTGCATGGATGTGTGTGTGTGTGTGTGTAGATGCCAGCCCTTTGAAGTTGTCTACCTTTAGGTTACATGGATGTGTGTGTGTGTGTGTGTAGATGCAGGCCTCACCATGTGCCCATGCCATTTGATGTGTGTGTGTATGTGTGTGTGTGTGTGTGTGCAGTGTGTGTACACACACACACACAAGATCAAAAGGCATGAATCCTCTCCAACACATTTGAACTTCGCAGTACATGGTGAGGCCTCTATAGGCCTATATTTAAATGCATGGTTTAAGTTGCATGGATGTGTGTGTGTGTGTAGATGCCAGCCCTTTGAAGTTGTCTACATTTAGGTTACATGGATGTATGTGTGTGTGTGTGTAGATGCAGGCCTCACCATGTGTCCATGCCCTTTGATGTGTGTGTATGTGTGTGTGTGTGTGCAGTGTGTGTACACACACACACACAAGATCAAAAGGCATGAATCCTCTCCAACACCTTTGAACTTCGCAGTACATGGTGAGGCCTCTATATGCAAATTCCATTGATTACAGCACACACATACACACACACACAATGGCATGGGCACATGGTGAGGCCTATATTTAAATGCATGGTTGTGTAGCATATGTAAAATTCCATTGATTACAACACACACACATGTACATGCTTTGATGTACAATGGCCGCTGATTTATTTTGTGTTCATACAGGCTCCGAAACCGAATCCGGGGCCAATACACCAACATGCTTGGGTATGTACTAACTACATTTATGTATGTGTAAATGTATTACTATTGTGTTTTATGAGACTTACTTACTCAATGAATTTAATCCAATTCAGATTCTGGCGCAGACCCTGCAGATAGTGACGCTGAGACTGGCAACGACATAGGATCACATTCTACTCCTGCAGGTAATTGTACATGGTGGTGACTGGCTGCTGCTAGAGCCTGGGCCTGGTGGTAGCTGGCTGCTGCTAGAGCCTGGGCCTGGTGGTGACTGGCTGCTGCTAGAGCCTGGGCCTGGTGGTGACTGGCTGCTGCAGGGCCTGGGCCTGGTGGTGACTGGCTGCTGCAGGGCCTGGGCCTGGTGGTGACTGGCTGCTGCAGGGCCTGGTCTGGTGGTGATGGTGGTAAATACAATGACAATACGTTGCCCTAGTGTAATGTATTACATCATGTGATTCTAGAACTGGATGCTAGTCTGGACATGCCGGAACCCGTTGCAGGGCGGAAACGCACATCTAAGAGCGGTAAGTTGGCCTCACTCTGCACACCACTTCCAGCTCTGACCTCTGACCCCCACACCACGTCCAGCTCTGACATCTGAACCCCACACACACTCACTCATTCACTCACACAGTTTGTAACTACGTGGCATATGAATGTCTACAGTAGGGGTGTTATAGTATATTTGTATAATTGACAGGTCGTGGAGGAGCGAAGAGCAGGGCTGCGATCCGCCAGGAAGAGGAGAATGCCTGGTCTCGTGAGGGCTGGGTGCCTCAAAGGATCCCCTTCACAGCCCAACCGGGGTTGCTCCAGGACGCCAAGGCACTCAGATCTTACCGGCCTGCGAAATGGATGGATCTGTTCCTGACAGATGCTTTTCTGAACTCTATTGTTGCCCAGTCCAACCTCTACGCTGAGCAGTCCATTGCCCGGCTGGACCCCACGCTAACCAGTAGCAGGGCACTGCTTTGGAAGCCCCTCACATTGAAGGAGCTGAAGAAGTTCCTCGGACTCAATTTCCTTAGCAGTGTCCTGCGGAAGCCTTGCGTGGACCAGATGTGGACCACTGACGACATGATGTACACACCGTACTACTCTGAGACCATGCCACGCAACAGGTTTCAATTGATCTGGCGATTCCTCCACTTTGCGGACAATACTTCCCTGGAAGTTAGAGACAAATTGTGCAAAGTACGCAGTATTGTTGACCATGTAAACGCGAGGTGCAAGGAGCTGTACCAGCCTGAACGCGAGCTCGCCATTGACGAGGGGGTGATGGCATGGCGAGGCCGCCTGACCTTCGGGTCTACAACCCAAACAAGCCCACCCGCTATGGTATCAAGTCTTACTTCCTGTGCGAATCTCGCACAGGATATTGCTTTTCATTTAAGCCATATTGTCGGGAAGGCTCGCTCCTGGGGGACACGGTCGTCGGTCTGCTTGGACGTCTGTCTGGGGCCGGCTATACGCTCTTTATGGACAACTTCTACAACTCCGTACGTATGTCCGCCAGGCTCCGACAGTTGAGGACCGACGTCTGTGGTACCCTCAGGAAGCACCGGGGCGAGCCAGCCATCATCAAGAACATGACCAAACGTGACATCGGTGTGGGGGAGCGCATTGCGGTCAACAACAAGGAGGTCCTGATCGTGGCATGGCGCGATAAAAGAATCGTGAAGACCATCAGCAGCTTCCACGAGGACACCATGGAAAAGGCGATGGTGTGGCAGAAGCAGAAGAAGGGCAAAGCGCTGAGGGTGGAGATGCTCAAGCCATCATCAATCATGGAGTACAATAAATTCATGAACGGCGTCGATCAGCTGGATCAGAATATATCGTACTATCCGGTTACACGTAAGACTGGAAAGTGGACCAAAAAGTTTGTGATGTATCTGATCCAAATATGTATCTTCAACGCTTTTGTCTTGTACAAAAAAAAGCACCCACAAGGGCATTACTCCAACCTCTTCCGGTTCACCAGGGCTGTGGCGCGGACCTACACAGACGGTAAGGAGAAGAAGATTCCTGGGGTGACAGCGGAGATGGAGGCGGAGGCGGAGGCAGGGGAGGAGGCAGGGGAGGAGGCAGGGGAGGAGGCAGGGGGTGGGGATGAGGAGGAGGCAGGGGCTGAGCAGGTGGGGCGTGTCGACCCTAGGGCCCCACTGGGGGACCCGCAGAGCAGATTAGAGGGTGGCTTTGTGAAGCATGTAATGGTTGCATACAAAGCCACCCCGAAGAAAAAGCTACCGTGTAGGAAATGTCGTGTCTGCAGTAGGCGTGGCATCAGGAGTGAGACCAGATATTTTTGCACATCGTGCAAAGTCCCCCTGCATCGTGACAAATGCTTCACTCTGTACCACACAAAGAGGGATTTCTCTAAATAGTTTCTTTATTAGTTGTCATACAGAAGTACAGACTACTTCTAAATAATCCGGCACACAGAAGTACAGATTACTTCTAAATAATCCATCATTGTGTGATACAGACAGAACCATGTGTACCGGTACATAGTATAGCTAGCTGAGTGTAGTATAGTATAGTGTAGTATAGTATAGTATAGTATATTGTAGTATAGTATAGTATAGTATAGTGTATGGGTAGTTGCACTGTTTTCTGTACAAGACAAATGCGTTGAACACATGTATTTGGGCCACGGTTGTCGATATTGCATAGGCATGTTTGGACCACTTGCAGATGAGACGTTATGTTAGCGATCTAGCTGTATCGACTCCATTCATAATTTGCATTGTGTGTGTATATAGTTTTTTTTTTTTTTATCTTTTTCCCCCCTCATTTTTACCGTTTGCACAGAACCAATGGTTGCTGACAGTCACCCAGTTTATAAAAGTATATACTGTAGGTAACATACCACACTTTTCTAATGCAGTCCATTGGCCTATTATTTATATACTTTGGAAGCATGTATTGGATATTTTTTGGTCCACAGATCATCTGGCGCTTCATCCATTTATCAATGGACAATGCAGTCATCGATGCTAGAGACCAAGTAAGATATGCCCTGTAGTTCATGTGACGTGAATGTTACCAGCAAACTTCTAAATGCACTGAAACAATAGTTGTTTATCCTCCAGTGTTCACTTTTTATAAGGTATTGTCTTGGTAAATTACCATAATCCTATACTGTGAATGTTACCAACAAACTCCTAAATGCACTGACACAATGGTTGGTTATCATCAGCCAGTGTTCACTTTTTATAAGGTATTGTCTTGGTAAATTACCATAATCCTATACTGTGAATGTTACCAACAAACTCCTAAATGCACTGAAACAATGGTTGATTATCCTCCAGTGTTCACTTTTTATAAGGTATTGTATTGGTAAATTACCATAATCCTATACTGTGAATGTTACCAACAAACTCCTAAATGCACTGAAACAATGGTTGATTATCCTCCAGTGTTCACTTTTTATAAGGCATTGTCTTGGTAAATTACCATAATCCTATACTGTGAATGTTACCAACAAACTCCTAAATGCACTGAAACAATGGTTGATTATCCTCCAGTGTTCACTTTTTATAAGGTATTGTATTGGTAAATTACCATAATCCTATACTGTGAATGTTACCAACAAACTCCTAAATGCACTGAAACAATGGTTGATTATCCTCCAGTGTTCACTTTTTATAAGGTATTGTCTTGGTAAATTACCATAATCATATACTGTGAATGTTACCAACAAACTCCTAAATGCACTGAAACAATGGTTGATTATCCTCCAGTGTTCACTTTTTATAAGGTATTGTCTTGGTAAATTACCATAATCCTATACTGTGAATGTTACCAACAAACTCCTAAATGCACTGAAACAATGGTTGGTTATCATCACAGTGTTCACTTTTTATAAGGTATTGTCTTGGTAAATTACCATAATCCTATACTGTGAATGTTACCAACAAACTCCTAAATGCACTGAAACAATGGTTGGTTATCATCACAGTGTTCACTTTTTATAAGGTATTGTCTTGGTAAATTACCATAATCCTATACTGTGAATGTTACCAGCATATAATGCACAGCAACAATGGTTGGTACTGATGACTTGTCACCCAGTTTATTGAACATATTTTACAATAAAAATGTTCATGGCATCAAAGTTTCAAGTTTTCTGCATTGTAAAGTATTCTGTATTTTATAATAATGTTTTCTGGACCTACACCAGTAGTTATAACTTACTTGTTCATTAGCGCCAGGCATGGTGGTTGATGAGGTAGTAGTATTTCCAGGTGAAACTAATTGATATATTATCAATACAAGATATTATTACTTTATGAATGTGTTTATCATTTTTTTTTTTTTTTTTTTTTTTATTATTGCAAAACAAAAATGTGTTTATCATGTATGGACGAATAAATTGGAAAACAGGTAGGTACAGAGCAACACAGTGTCTACAACACAGGAGCAGATTATGCACAGTACATGAATGAGAAACAGTCAAAATGTTTTTTTGTTTAGTTTATTGCATGCACATGATCTATAATACCTGATCGGTACAATATCTACTAACCTGATCAATACAATATATTCTCACCTGATCGATATAATAGTATTACTGCATTTCAAGTTTGTCAGTCAGTCGGACTGTCAATCAATCAATCAATCAATCAAACAATCTATGAATCAAACAATCAATAAAACAATCAAACATTCTATCAATCAAACGACCAACAAAGTAATCAATCAATCAAACAAATCAATCTATGAATCAAACGATCAACAAAACAATCAAACATTCTATCAAGCAAATTACCAACAAAACAATCAAACATTCTATCAATCAAACGACCAACAAAGTAATCAATCAATCAAACAAATCAATCTATGAATCAAACGATCAACAAAACAATCAAACATTCTATCAATCAAACGACCAACAAAGTAATCAATCAATCAAACAAATCAATCTATGAATCAAACGATCAACAAAACAATCAAACATTCTATCAATCAAACGACCAACAAAGTAATCAATCAATCAAACAAATCAATCTATGAATCAAACGATCAACAAAACAATCAAACATTCTATCAATCAAACGACCAACAAAGTAATCAATCAATCAAACAAATCAATCTATGAATCAAACGATCAACAAAACAATCAAACATTCTATCAAGCAAATTACCAACAAAACAATCAAACATTCTATCAATCAAACGACCAACAAAGTAATCAATCAATCAAACAAATCAATCTATGAATCAAACGATCAACAAAACAATCAAACATTCTATCAATCAAACGACCAACAAAGTAATCAATCAATCAAACAAATCAATCTATGAATCAAACGATCAACAAAACAATCAAACATTCTATCAATCAAACGACCAACAAAGTAATCAATCAATCAAACAAATCAATCTATGAATCAAATGATCAACAAAACATTCAAACATTCTATCAATCAAACGACCAACAAAGTAATCAATCAATCAAACAAATCAATCTATGAATCAAACGATCAACAAAACAATCAAACATTCTATCAAGCAAATTACCAACAAAACAATCAAACATTCTATCAATCAAACGACCAACAAAGTAATCAATCAAACAAATCAATCTATGAATCAAACGATCAACAAAACAATCAAACATTCTATCAATCAATCAAACAAATCAATCTATGAATCAAACGATCAACAAAACAATCAAACATTCTATCAATCAAACGACCAACAAAGTAATCAATCAATCAAACAAATCAATCTATGAATCAAACGATCAACAAAACAATAAAACATTCTATCAATCAAACCAATAAAACAATCTGTCAAACAATCAATCAATTAAACCATCCATCCATCCATCCCAGTCTAAATTGCTTTATAACACGTTCAGTACCTATTATCACCCCGCCGGCACACCTTTCATAAAAGTGCCTGTAACTCCTGTTCTAAATAATTTACCTCCACTTTTATCTTTTGTTGACGTTTTTTAACTTGTAATTGTGAACGAACGAAGACATGCAGAAACAAACGGTTTTTTGCATTGTGTACATCAACTTGTCGTCTTCAAATGAGCCCAACCATTTCCCCATAGTTATAATATAAAATATAGAAATAGCTCCGCTAAGATCATGAGATATGCTAGAATCGTCCAGGAATCCTGGCAACCCACAGTCATTTTCCGGATTTTTGGCCGGCACCCAAAGTGTTAAGTGCCCTTTTGAGTGAAATAAATTAGAGGATGTGCCCTATTGGTGCCCCCTCGGTTGAAAAACACGCGCTAAAGTGCCCTTTTGAGTGAAAGAAATTAGAGGATGTGCCCTATTGGTGCCCCCACGGTTGAAAAACGCACGCTTAAGTGCCCTTTTGAGTGAAATAAATTAGAGGATGTGCCCTATTGGTGCCCCCACGGTTGAAAAACGTGCGCTAAAGTGCCCTTTTGAGTGAAAGAAATGAGAGGATGTGCCCTATTGGTGCCCCCACGGTTGAAAAATGCATGCTAAAGTGCCCTTTTGAGTGGCGAAAAATTAGAAGGTGTGCCCTATTGGTGCTCTTCCAATGGTCTAAACTTGACCATGTGCCCCACAGTTAAATAATATCATGTAAAAGTGCCCTTTTGAGTGAAAGAAATGAGAGGACATGCCCTATTGGTGCCCCCACAGTTGAAAAACGTGCGCTAAAGTGCCCTTTTGAGTGGTGAAAAATAGAAGGTGTGCCCTATTGGTGCTCTTCCAATGGTCTAAACTTGACCATGTGCCCCACGGTTAAATAATATCACGCAAAAGTGCCCTTTTGAGTGAAAGAAATTAGAGGACGTGCCCTATTGGTGCCCCTCTAATGGTTAAACGTGACCATGTGCCCCCACAGTTGAAAACATCGCACTAAAATGCCTTTTTTGAGTGTTGAAAATTAGAGGACGTGCCCATTGGTGCCCTTCCAATGGTCTAAACTTGACCATGTGCCCCACAGCATGGTAAGATGGAGCAACTTCAAACAGAGACCACTGGAAGAGGCTTTCAGTAGGGCAGACGTAGAAGGCCAAGCCAAAAGAGAACAGGAATGACAAAGAAACAGGGAGCTAATGACAAGACTGGTAGACATCACATTCTATCTTGCACGGCAAGATGGGGCGTTCAGGGGTCATGATGAAAGTGGTACATCTTTGAACAAAGGGAATTTCCTTGAACTTGTACAGCTACTTGCAAAATATGACTCCACCATCAAAATGCACCTTGATAAAATCAATCACATCCAGTCTCAACAGAAAAAACCACAGACATCACTGTTGTCCTACAAGACACAGAATGACATAATCAGTGCCCTTGCCACCTATGTCAGAAGAGTAATTCTCAAAGAAATGGAAGATTCCAAAATATTCTCCATTCTCTTGGATGAGACAACTGATGTTTCTCATGTCGAACAAGTGTCCTTTGTTGTTAGCTTTGTCCATCAGATGGAAATCAAGGAGAGATTTTTACAAGTTTGTGATGTGAGTGGAACAACAGCAAAATAATTGGAGAATGTTGTGATGACATTCCTTGAGGAGAATGGATTAAAAGTGGAAGACATCAGGGGCCAAGGCTACGATGGAGCCGCAAATATGAGCGGAAGCTACAACGGTCTGCAGTCGCGAATTCAGAGCCACAATGAGAATGCTTTATACATGCACTGCCATGCCCACTGCCTCAACCTGGTCTTGGTGGAGAGTGCCAAATCAAGCCAGCATTTTGTTCGGTTTTTCAATTTAGTTGAAAATCTGTACACTTTCATATCCAGATCTCCAAAACGCCACGCTGCGTTTGTGAAAATGCAACAGACCATGTACCCTGGCCAAAGACTCTGTGAACTGAAAAGGCTGTCTGACACACGGTGGGCGTGTAGAGAAGATGCTCTGAGATCCCTGAAGAAGGTCCTTTCTGCTGAGGTGAAGCTGCTTCAGAACATGGCTGATAGTGATCCACCAGACTCTGCAGCAGGTGATGCCCGGATGCTCTTGTGTAGCATAGATTTTGAATGTATGCTATGCATGGAGATTGCCACACCTGTTTTCAATGAGACTGCCATCGCATCTGCTTCACTTCAGAGAAAAGACCTTGACTTGTCAGCATCATACACCATTGTGGAGGGAGTCATACAAAGAGTGAAAGCAATGAGGAAGGATGAGGAGTTCAAGGTCCTTTTCTCAAAAGCAAAAGGGCAAGCAGAGGCAGCAGGCATTGAGGTGCCAGAAGAAACAAGACAAGACGCAGGAAGGTACCTCAAAGGTACAGGTATAGCTCTCAATCTGCTACAGAGGACTACCAAGTCCAAGACTTGGAGGAGCACTACCGGGAAGCTGGAAGCAGCAACCTGTAAGCCACAGGGTTCACCCGACGAACCACTTTAAAGGGGCCTATGAAGCGAGGGGCCAGCTTCCTGGATTCCACCCAGAGAGGGAGATCATGGGTGGAAAGCCAAACCCGCTGCCCAGGATGGAAAACCGGAGCCTGACGACGCTTGCGGTTAGTCTGCCGCTGAGCCTTAGCAGAGGCCTTCTGCAGCGCCGTCCGAACCCAGTTCCACATCCCGCGACAGCGAGCCACGTGGGCCTGGACCGATGGCACCTCAGCCTCCCGCTCCTGTTCGGGAAAAAGGGGAGGTTGAAAACCATACTGACACTGAAAGGGAGACATACCTGTAGAGGAGGAGAGGAGGGTATTATGCGCATACTCTGCCCACGCCAACCTCCCACTCCACGTCGCCGGACAACCGGCAACGTAGCACCGCGTTGGACTGCGGGTGGAACCCAGACGGAGGCGCCGAGGCTGGAAGCAAATGCCTTCCAGAACCTGGAGGCGAACTGAGGACCCCGGTCAGACACAATATCCACTGGAAGCCCGTGGACCCGAAAGATGTGCTGCACCACCAGGTCAGCCGTCTCTCAAGCCGAGGGAAGTTTGGGGGGGGGGATGAAGTGGGCCGCCTTGGAGAAGCGGTCCACTACCACCAAAATGGTAGTGAACTCATCTGACGGGGGAAGACCAGAAATTAAATCCAGGGATATGTGCGACCATGGACGTTTGGGAATAGGAAGTGGCCGGAGGAGACCCGCCGGTGCACGGCGAGAGGTCTTACTACGCATGCACACCGGACAGGCCGCCACAAAGGAACGCGTATCCCCCTCCTCTGTAGGCCACCAGAACCTCCTACGGATAAACTCCAGGGTTCTGGCGGCCCCAGGGTGGCCGGTGAGGGAGGAGGTATGTGCCCACTGCAGCAGTCAAAGGCGGTGTCCATGAGAGACAAGGGGTAACGGTTCTTGATGGAAACGTCGTTCAACCCCCTATAATCGATGCACGGCCGCTGGCTACCATCCTTTTTTGCTACAAAAAATAACCCAGCGCCTGCAGGGGATGTGGATGGACGAATATGCCCCGCGGCCAGTGCCTCCTGAATATAGGTATTCATGGACACTGTCTCAGGCAGAGAGAGAAAACATACGCGCACGGGGTGGAGAGGTACCAGGAAGAAGATTAATGGGGCAGTCATAAGATCTATGAGGCGGTAGTGCTTTCGCACAAGTTTTACTAAAAACCTCCCCCAGGTCCCAATAAATCTCAAGCACGCCTGCTAAATCAGGATTAGGATGTGTGACAGTCTGCAATGCTTACCACCATCCTGGAGAGAGACAAGGGAGACAAAAGAAAAGAGGAAAAAGGGGCGGGTGAACCCTCGCCGGAAACCGGCTTAATGCCGCTCCCCATGGAGAGTTCACCCGTAGCCCAATTAATACAAGGATTATGCTGTGCTAGCCAAGGGTGACCTAAAACAATGGCAGAATGAGGAGACATGACAAGATAAAATTGTAACCATTCCCACTCCCTCCCGGCCACCTGGATACGCAGCTGCGCAGTGCGCTGGGTAATGAGCCCACTACCCAGTGGTTGACCGTCCAATGACTGAACCGGGATCGGTACCTCCAGTGTCTCCAGCGGAACCCCCCACTCAAGTGCTAATCCCACGTGCATCAAATGACCCGCCACCCCCGAATCAATTAATGCCCTGGTCTTCCTGAGAGAATTCCCCCACCCAACAGTGACATCAAAAAAAGTGCGTGTATCATCAGTGACAGAGGAAAAATGCCCACCTGCTAAAACTCCCTCCAAGCTTAGCGAGCCCCTCTGTTTCCTGACAATCCAACACAGTTACTGAAGCGATGTCAAGTACGACCACAACGGAAACAACGCTTCTGGTCGATCCTCCTCTGTCTCTCCGCGTCTGACAGGCGCAGATAACCCCAGTTGCATAGGCTCGTCACCCAGACTTTCTCTTGTGTAATGCATTGTTGGTTCGAGACCGGAAGAAGGGCGGAAGAGTACCTGTGACGAAGCCTCCCTCTCGCATTCCCTGTCCCGATGTCGGCTGTCCATCTGTATAGCCAAGTTGATGATGTTATCCAGTTGTTCGGGTAGCTCCCGTGAGGATAGTTCATCCTGCATCCGCCCTGAAAGACCTTGCACAAACAAAACACAACAGGGTATTTCCGGCCAGGCCGCCTCCCAAGCCACAATGCGGAAGTCAATTGCGTAATCTGCCACAGAGCGACTACCTTGCCGGCAGGAGATGAGCTGCCCACCAGCTTCATAGATGGAGAGGTAACGAACACGTGTCGCAACTCTCGGGTGAAGGCAGTCGCGCTGTAGCAGATCGCTGACTCATTTTCCCATTCAGCTGTGGCCCAAGAAAGAGTATGACCTGTAAGAAGAGTGATTATATATGCAACTTTAGATATGTCAGTAGGGAAAGTACGAGGCTGTAATTGGAACACAAGAGAGCACTGGGTGACGAACTCCCGGCAACCTTCCAGAGCTCCTCCAAAACGATCTGGCTGCGGCAGCCGTGGTTCTCGAGCCTCTTCCCGGCCAAGTGGACGTACCTGCCCATCCCCCCCGCCGGCAGACGGGGCTCCAGGCGCGGCTCCCATCACCGTAGTGCTAGCGTGGTTAGCAGCAGCTAACGCTGAATCTGGTGTGGATATTACCGCGGCTACTGTTTCTTGGGACGAGATGGATAGATCTCCCAGACTACCCAGTTCGATGCCTACTTCCAGCTGGCGATCGATGACGACCCTCAGTTGTTCTCTCTGAGCCTCCAATTCCTTCCGGAATCCTTCTGTGGAACTCATGATGGTTGGATCTTGTGTTACGTTTCAGGTAGGAGTTGAGCTCCAATAGTAGAAGGTAATAAGGAGACGGAGATGTGGTTGCTCTTCTCAAAATACGTGTTCCTTTTATTATCAGAATCACAAGAGCAAGATACTGTATCGATAACGAAAGAGAAGCCAGGCTTCAACTGAGGGTATATAAAGAAATAGAATAAACAATAGGGCGGTCAGGTGGCGTAGCGGAGATTGCGTTCGTCACCAACCCCGGAGACACTGGATTCGCCTGTTCGAATCCAGCTCACAGCTCCGGGGTTGTCACCAGCTTGGCTGGCAGTTCACACTAATACAATTGGCTGTATTAGAGGGTGGGAGAAGCTGGCGGGGTGGGTCCGGGTCGTTGTAAACAGCGACTCCTACAGTTTGGTCGGGGCGCCTGCTAAGCACGGATAGGATCTAAGGGCGGTAGTGTGATCCTTCCACACGTTACACGCTCTCAGTGAGAGTCCGCGCTGCCAGGTGAAAAGAAGCGGTTGATTGGCTAGACGTGTGTCGGAGGAAGCACGTGATAGCCTCCACTCTCCCAGACCGACTGTGGGGGGTAAGTGCGCAGCGACCAGGAAGGGGATTGGGAATTGGCATAACGACTAACATTGGGATGGGAGAAAATCGGAGGAAAAAGGAGGGGGGAAAAGATAAAAATAAAATAAAAAAGAGAATAAACAATAACAACAACGACAAGAGGTTCAATATCTTGTCCTGTGGCCGACTGCTCGCAGGTTCTGTTGAAGATCCGACAACAGACAGAAAATAAGAGATTACTATAAAGACAAAACTCCCAGCAAACCACACACAGTAATTAGTGACAACAAACCACAGGTGACAGTCAATCAGTGCTAATTACAGAGAACAGGGTGAAGTACTCCAGAATGGCAGTAGGGTTTCCAGTCCTGGGAAAGGACAGAAACCCAGAAGGTTACAATAATGTTTGCATGTTCCTTTAACCTCATCCTCACAGCCTCCATACTGTAGCTATTAATCTAATGTTAATTTGTTAATTTGATTTAATCTGTTACCATTTTATATTGTACAATAATTGTTGCCAAAAGAAAAATTCCACTATAAACCACGCCCATTTCCAAATCTGGATCCAAATACAGATTATTTTGTTTGATTATCAGATACAGATACAAATAATTACTTCTCTGCACATCCCTACACATTAGTGCAGAGGATGTTATGGACAAGGAAACATTTGACAGAGATTTACATTTGAAAATGTTTTACATTGTACACTGTTTTGGCAGAATCCCATAGCTGATAGATGAGCACCAGGACAAGGCTGAGCAGGGAACATGTAGACAGACCCCCGCCGAGCGCAAACAGTGACTGGTTGTGGCTTTGCTGTCTATACCAGCAGAACAGAGAAGCCAGATGACCAATGAGTGAGTATGTTTGTCACCTAACGCTATATGTTTAGTGTGTTACATGTCAGATTATCACACGTCTTCCTCACAACAGAACATGTTAGTGAGTTACATGTCAGATTATCACACGTCTTCCTCACAACAGAACATGTTAGTGAGTTACATGTCAGATTATCATACGTCTTCCTCACAACAGAACATGTTAAGATTATCACATGTCTTCCTCACAACAGAACATGTTAGTGAGTTACATGTCTGATTATCACATGGCTTCCATACAACAGAACATGTTAAGATTATCACATGTCTTCCTCACAACAGAACATGTTAGTGAGTTACATGTCAGATTATCACATGTCTTCCTCACAACAGAACATGTTAGTGAGTTACATGTCAGATTATCACATGTCTTCCTCACAACAGAACATGTTAGTGAGTTACATGTCTGATTATCACATGTCTTCCTCACAACAGAACATGTTAGTGAGTTACATGTCAGATTATCACATATCCTCACAACAGAACATGTTAGTGAGTTACATGTCAGATTATCACATGTCTTCCTCACAACAGAACATGTTAGTGAGTTACATGTCAGATTATCACATGTCTTCCTCACAACAGAACATGTTAGTGAGTTACATGTCAGATTATCACATGTCTTCCTCACAACAGAACATGTTAGTGAGTTACATGTCAGATTATCACACGTCTTCCTCACAACAAAACATGTTAGTGAGTTACATGTCAGATTATCACACGTCTTCCTCACAACAGAACATGTTAATGAGTTACATGTCTGATTATCACATATCCTCACAACAGAACATGTTAGTGAGTAACATATGTCTGATTATCACATGTCTTCCGACTTCCTAACAACAGAACATGGTAGTGTGTTACATGTCTGATTATCACATGTCTTCCTCACAACAGAACATGTTTCAAGTTTCAAGTTCAAGTTTCTTTAAT
>NC_140179.1:84148880-84161380 GCF_963971535.1 Notolepis coatsorum | reverse complement strand
TAGATGATGTGTGAGAGTCTGGATGAGAGGGTCTACAAGCCCGTATACAGACACTCTGAGCAATCACAGCTCAGGCATTAGAATTATCTGACCAATCACAGCTCTGACCAATCACAACTCAAGCATTAGAGTTTTGTAACGTTTACGAGTTGTGATGTATCAGTGACCTTTTGTGGTGCAAACATACTTTATTGAACATGCACTATCATGAGACATTGTCAGAAATATGATGTTGACATGCTGGGATTCCTAAAAATCACTAAACCACCTGCATCAATAAAGAGAGAGGTTGAATAATTTGACTGCATCTGCTCAATCCTTGCATCTGATTGGTCCTGACCTTATGACCTAACTAGCCACTTGAACGCTATCACCTCATATTTACCAATTGGTCAGATGATACATTTCCGACTTGACCGAAGAGACACACACACACACACACACACAAACACACACACACACACACACACACACACACACACACACACACACACACACACACACACACACACACACACACACACACACACACACACACACACACACACACACACACACACACACACACACACACACACACAGCTTATTCCTTTTTTGAAGCGGGGGTGGGGGGTAGAGAAGAGGAAACGAGAATGAAAGTGAGAGAGAGAAAAATGAAGAGTGAGAGAGAGACACCAGGGCTTCAGGACAGACACCAATCAATCTGGCCCAACAGAAAATGATATCATTATTCGAGCGAATCAACTCAAATCGACTCTAAACAGAGAGTACATGGTGACAGAATACCTGACCACCATGACTTATATAAAACTAAGGAAAACTTTGACACGGTACATACTGAGTGGACAAAGCCTGGACATAAAAACAGACTGGGTGGACTGGACACAGTCTGGACATAGAAACAGGCCGTCAAAGGCAGAACTGGCTGCGCAGAGAGGCCAGGCTGTGTTCACTTTGTAGTGGAGGAGAGATTGAAACAGAATATCACTTCTTACTACACTGTGAGAGATATAAGGATCTGAGAGAGTTTTTCTTTGATCAAATAAATATGTATCCTGAGTTTATCCATCTCTCTGATCCTCAGAAATGGTCCTATCTATGTGGGGAGAAGTCATTGTGCAGTATTAGCTGCAACATTATGTTGACTGCTGTCAAACACTAAGAGAACAAGCTCTGTAGTAAATGTCTGTCGGTCGGTCTGTATTGCCTGCTACCCATGTTATTATATATACTGGACTCATTACTTCCATACAAGAAATGCCAATGCCAATAAAGCTAATTTGAATTTGAATTTGAGAGAGACAGAGAGAAAAAGGGACAGAGAGAGAGAGAGACGCAGACAGCAAGAGAAAGAGATAGTACAATTCACCCATATCTAAAAGTGGAAGTAAAGTGGAGACTCAATCATTTCAGAGGCACCTGTGTGAGCAGTAGTCTGGGGAAGGTATTCTGTAGCATTTTAAATAAACAATGTTTATTCTTCCTTAACGAACACATCAAATTGGCCTCCTTCCAAATCACCGTACTACAGATCATATTTACACCCTACACACCCCCATTGAAAAACATGTGTACCAAATCAAAAATGGAAAAATATGTGCTTGTTTTATTGACTTTTCTACTAGACATGATGGTCTAATCTATAAACTTCTCAAATGTATGTTGTTGGTAAAACAAATCACATAATCCGATCAATGTATACGGAAAATAGATGCACAATAAAGTCTGAGTCCAACACTAACATGTTTACATCAATGACCTGGCGGTGCAGTTGGAACAGTCTGCCGGGGCCGGTCTCACACTTCATGACATGGAGGTCAAATCTCTTCTCTATGCAGATGACCTGGACCTGCTAGAGAAGTACTGCCAGCACTGGGCCCTGGCAGTAAACTTGAAAAAGACAGGGCGCTTCCACATCTAGTTTTGGTGGACTCGGTGCGGACTCGGTGCGGACTCGGTGCGGACCGTGCAGTTCGGGGGGTGAAGTTGCAACATTGTTGCATTCTTCATTTGGTTCGTCTGCATTCACACTGCAATTTGTCAAGCGCACTAAACTTTCTGAACAATGGCACGCGGTCGAAAAGGGCGCTCGTCTATTGGACACAATAGAGAGTGGAAATGTGTGTGTGTGTGTGACTGCGAGCCGTGTCTGACTCCAGATCAGCGGAGGCGTCACAATTTTCAGTCGGTGGCGGTCCTGGTGATGCCGTGATTGCCGTCTGATGGGTCTCATCTTCGAAAGACTCAACGACATGTTTCGGGCTGGATGTGGGTCTTGTGCCAAGTATAACGTCCAGGTCATCATACCAAGGGAACTTGTCTTTCTTTCTCGTCCCCCGAACTCCAACTTTTTCGAAGCAAGTCACGGACTTTAAATAGGCTAATTGTTTTTTCAGCCTGTTATTCGTTTTAACTTCTTGAATTCACATTTCTATAGTTTGCAATAATGCAACTGCAAGCCAATGTTCTGAGACATATTTATATATTTGTAATTGTTAGGCTATTTAAATCCACCATTTAGGGCTAATAGTTTTAGTTTAGTTTTAGAAGGCTATAGCCAAAGTTGCCTTTTACGCACCACTGTTTAGCCTATATTAAATAGTCTAATTGTTTTTTCAGCCTGTTATTCGTTTTAACTTTCAGCCTGTTAATAAATATGTGTCGTTAATTCAGTATTTAACTTCTTGAATTCATATTTATTTAGGCTATGCTAATTAAAAACACAAATGTTATGGACATCTAATTTAATTCTCTGCTTATTTATTATTGCTGACGCAGTTTTTTTTATTTTGACGTGGCATTGATCCATTGTTCTATTGAAGCCCATTACCACCATCCTCTCGCTAAACAACTTGTACACCGCGTTGCATGGGTGGCCACAAGTAGCTGTTTAATTTGGTCTTCTGCCAATATGTCTATCAGGGCTTTCACCTCGTCATTCGCCCATGTCTGTCCACAAGAATTAGGCCGATTTCCCCTAATAATTAATATTCAAATTCTGGACAACATTTGAAAATAAGCCCCTCAAATTCACTTAGATCAAAAGCTATTACAATCCATGAGAAGAGTGAACAATGAACTGGTGCTGAGACTTATGAATCAACCAACCAGTCACCAACACAAACCAGCCTCAGACCAGCAGACCGAGAGAGACAGTCAGTCAGTCAGTCAGACAGTCAGTCAGTCAGTCAGTCAGTCATACATACAGACAGACAGACAGACAGACAGACAGACAGACAGACAGACAGACAGACAGACAGACAGACAGACAGACAGACAGACAGACAGACAGACAGACAGACAGACAGACAGACAGACAGACAGACAGACAGACAGACAGACAGACAGACAGACAGACAGACAGACAGACAGACAGACAGACAGACAGACAGACAGACAGACAGACAGACAGACAGACAGACAGACAGACAGACAGACAGAGAAGGGAGAGACACACAAAGGTGACAACTAGAGAACAGACAGAATATATTCAGCAGTTGAAACTGAGATATGAGAAAAACACAATTAACAGAATAAAGGAGAAGAGGAGAGGAGAGGGGAGAGAGGAGATAGTTGGGGGAGGGACAGGGTGATAATGAAGCAGGGAAAAGAAAAGACGAGGAGAGAGAGAAATCGTGTCGGTATGTCTATATTCTTTCATGTGTATTATGTGCATACTGTATGTGCATTTATGAGCACAGCCTTTGTATGTAGAGAGAGGGAGACAGAGAGAGAGAGAGAGAGAGAGAGAGAGAGAGAGAGAGAGAGAGAGAGAGAGAGAGAGAGAGAGAGAGAGAGAGAGAGAGAGAGCAAGGGAGACAGACGGACATACACACAGACAGTTGAACAGTGAGAGCACACTGCAGATTAAAAGCGAGGCATTCGGAAGGAGGAGAGAGCCATTAGAAAGGAGGGGAGAGGCATTAGAAAGGAGGGGAGAGCCATTAGAAAGGAGGGGAGAGGCAGAGAGAGAGATCACGGAGGAATAAATTGATGACGAGGGAGAAAAAAGAGGCAGGAATGAGAAGAGAGGAGAGTAGGGGAGAGAAGAGGAGAGGAGATACAAGGAGAAGAGAGGAGAGAAGAAGAGAGGAGGGGAGAGAGAAGATGAGAGGACAGAAGAAGAAGAGGAGAAGAATGGAGAGGAGAGGAATGGAGAAGAGAGGAGATGAAATGAGAAGTGAGGAGAGGAGATGCAAGGAGAAGAGAGGAGGGGAGATTAAAGGAGATGAGATAAAAGGAGAGAAGAGGAGAGGAAAAGAGGAGAAGAGACGACATGAGAGGAGAGCTGAGAGTTGAGAGGGGAGGAGAGCAGAGAATGGGATATACGAGAAGAGGAGAGAGGAGGAGAGAAGGGGAGAGGAGAGGACAGGAGATGACGGTAGAGGACAGAAGGGAACAATGGTCATTTTAATTGCTATATTCTCTATCAGCTAATGACATACCATGACATTGACTTGTCCTAATTCTTATCTGCCAAGGCTATGTGTGTGTCTGTGTGACTGTGTGTCTGTGTGTCTGTGTGTCTGTGTGACGGTGTGTCTGTGTGTCTGTGTGACGGTGTGTCTGTGTGTCTGTGTGACGTGTGTCTGTGTGACTGTGGGTCTGTGTGTCTGTGTGCATGTACTTGTGAAAATGTGTGTAGTATTTGGTGTATAATTGTGAGGACCAGTTTGAGGAAGCCAGGACACTCCAATCTCAAGATTAGAGTTCACAGATTGGGATTAGGATGAGAGTTAGATTAGGATAACAGACAGATTAAAGAATGGGATTTGTTTAAGGTTAGATTTGGTAAGGGTGATGGTTGGCTGTTAGTGTATACAGTATATGTAATTCAACATACTCTCACAATTATAGGCTAGTTCTGTGTGTGTGTGTGTGTGTGTGTGTGTGTGTGTGTGTGTGTGTGTGTGTGTGTGTGTGTGTGTGTGTGTGTGTGTGTGTGTGTGTGTGTGTGTGTGTGTGTGTGTGTGTGTGTGTGTGTGTGTGTGTGTGTGTGTGTGTGTGTGTGTGTGTGTGTGTGTCCTACTTCCTATCATGTAATAGCTAATGCAAGATGAAGGAAGGATGGTAATGTTCTATTATAAGACTAAAGGATCTGAGAGAGAGAGAGAGAGAGAGAGAGAGAGAGAGAGAGAGAGAGAGAGAGAGAGAGAGAGAGAGAGAGAGAGAGAGAGAGAGAGAGAGAGAGAGAGAGAGAGAGAGAGAGAGAGAGAGAGAGAGAGAGAGAGAGAGAGAGAGAGAGAGAGAGAGAGAGATAGTTGACCTCATTATTTCCTGGTCAAGTGATGATGTTTAAAGCTTGAGGCATCTCATCCACACAGACAAACTACTGACTAGTACTATAAAAACGTTTAAGGCAACTGAAAAATAACGAATGGAGACTCAGACAGTTATATGGTGTCTGTTTCAATAAATGTCTACATGTTAAAGGTTTGTTTGTTACAGTTAGAACAGATCTCTGTACATTTCTACATGTTAAAGGTTTGTCTGAGATTCTTTAGTACAACAGTTAGTTCCACCAAAGACATAGAGAAGAGGCTCTTTCATGAGAATGAATCAGTCTGTGTACGTTTTTATAGTGCTGCATAGACAATACTACAATGTTAGTTCCTCTCTTCTCTCCTCTATTCTCCTCTTCTCTCATACCCCCTTCTCCTTTCTTCTCCTCCTCCCACCTCCTCTCATCCATTCTCCTCTCTTCTCCCCTCTCATCTCTTCTCCTCCCCTCTCATCTCTTCTCTTCTCCCGTCTCCGCTATTATCCTCTCTTCCTCTCCCCTCTCCTCTCTTCCACCATTGCTCTGATTAAAATCATCTGCTTACTGTCTCATATTTAAAAGTAAGAGTCCCTCCCAGTGAAACCAGTAAACCTAGACATTGTTTAATCTAATGTGTGACTGGATTAGAGGCAGTGGAGGAGATGCAGGAGCCCAGTCTGCTCAGCCTGCCAGCATTCTCACAAATATCTGTCTGGTGGCTGGGTTTTAGTGTTGGTATATAAAGCAGACAAATGGCTCAAACGTCGTACATATATCAATTATGAAAATAATAAAAAATAAATAAAAAACATTCACACATATCCACAACTTTACATGGAGGAAACTAGACACTGCCGTTCAAACATGTCTGAGAGCTATCAATGCAGCGCCCCCTGAGGGCTCCACATCGCCACTACAGCCACAGATAAACATTCTAGTTTTACCCCCTACGAGACAAACAAGCATATAGACCAAACCATTACCAGACCTATACCAAACCACTATCAGACCTTCACCAAACCACTACCAGAACTACACCAAACCACTATCAGACCTTCACCAAACCACTACCAGACCTACACCACCACTACTAGACCTACACCAAACCACTACCAGGCCTACACCAGACCTACACCAAACCACTACCAGACCTACACCCAACTACTACCAGACCTACACCCAACCACTACCAGACCTACACCAAACTACTACCAGACCTACACCAAACCACTACTGCAGACCAAACAGCTTGACAGAAACCATAGATATTGAAATAATATAACAGCTGTTGGCATTTAAATCAATTTCATTTTCAAAAGGTATTTGGGAAACCATAAAATGGCTGCAACATTATTTTTGCTAGAGTTGTCATGGAGACCAGTTTTGGTTTTAGTTAGGGAAGATGTTCTGACCATCTGTGAACAAATGTACTACCAATAGCTTTCTTCACCAAAGTGTTCATATAGGTGTCTAGAGTAACACCTCACTTTATTCAAACCCAAATTCATGGTGACAATTCTGGAGAGCCAATCAAAGTTTGGGTGCCCAGGGGACTGTAGTGAACCAAACGAAAAATAAACATTAGCTTGTAGGATGTCTAACTATGGTTTTTTCAGGGATGCTGAATCTATTCCCACCATCAGTTCTAAGTGAAAACAACTCCCTTTTTACAGAAAATTATTTTAATATAATTTTGGAGGAGAAATGTATAATATTACAACAGAAACGTAGGAGTGCAATGGGGTCTGCTGTAGGGACTGGTGCAGAACCTTGTTCTCCCCAGTGTCCATCCATACTCCAGGACATCCAGTGATGGACTTTGTAGCAGTTGCCAATCTGTGGTTTGGAGATATGCCCGGACAGAGTGCTGTGCTGCAGCTCCTGTAGTCGGGGGCAGTTTCTCAGGTCTGATGTTCCCAGCAGCGGCCCGCTTGCTGAAGATGTCAAATCTCAATTCCCCCAAGTCATTAGGTAGTTTGCCAAGGAACATCAGCGTGAATAGTTCACAGCCGGCTTTGATTATGTCCTCTTTCTCAGCTCGGGTGTCAAGAAACACGTCGATGGCCCTCTCAGCTGTGTCAGTCTTGCAGAGCCATGGTGAGCAAAGTTGGTTTGCTAAACAGAAATCGCTGACACTGTATCACAGCCAGAGAAGCTGTGAAGGAAGATCAGACACGTCCGGTATCCCTCTGGGAGGGCCTCCCGGATCTTTCCAACATTGTACGATGTCTTTGGCTGTTGTGATTAAGATTGGGTGGTCTGCATCTGCAGCATGATGAATCAGCATAACCAGAATATCAGTGTCCTTAGCTCTCACCTCAACAAGGGCTCTTGCCTCATCTAGAGCTGGCCGGACGATAGAGGTGTCTGCATCATCAGAGCATTGCTGTACACTGATCCAGTGATCCCATCGGCGATTGCGATTACTCGTTTATATGTGTATACTCGTGTATACGGGAAACTATAGGTTTTGAGGCGAGAAAATCTCAGAGCGATTGTTAGAACTCCTCCCCCTCAGAGGGAGTCAGCACAGGCAGGGATCAGGACAGACACTGTCTAAACTAAACTATCAGAGTTCAAAAGGTAGGCGATACTGCCACCTGGTGAGATTCGATCGTCATCATTGCAATTCCAAGATATGCCAGGGAGACCTAGGGAGCTCCGGTTGAGTGTTTAGAACGGGGATCAAAGGATCAAAACCTGAGTATACTCGGGTATGGCGCTCAACCACTGGCGGCGAAAACCCGACTATACTCGAGGGAATCCTACTGAGCAGAGCCGGTGTAATGTAGTGTTTTCTAAAATGTTTTTTTTCCATGATGGATTTAGCTAAAAAATGAATAATTCTAACACCCAAAACCCCCACTGTTAAAAAATACATATATAATAGCCCATGTAAGATACCAATACGGCCAGGGAGAAATGTTTACTCAAAATGAATTGTTGGAATAGATTCAGCATCCCTAAAACCCTTAACATCCCACACGCTAATATTGGAACACATTTATTTCTAGCCCCCTGGACACCCACACTACATAATTATCCCAGTGGATTTGGGTTTGAATAAATTGAGAGGTGTTACTAGACACCTATATGAACACTTTGGTGAAGAAAAGCTATTGGTAGTACATTTGTCACTTGACTGAACGCACGTTTGCATTAAGGCACCCTCCCCAGAAAGCCATACTCCCATAATCACCTGCTCAATGTGGTCTCCCGCTTCCCAGGAGGTGCACATCTACACCCTGCATCTTACTAAAACCGCTCTGTGGGTGTGCACCTTGAGCAAGGAGATGATAGAGAGGCATGGCTAATTAGTAAGTATCTGTGAGTAATTTAGGGCAGACCCCTATTAGTCGATTAGTCGACTAATCGGTCGAAAGGAGCCGTAGTCGACTGCCAACCTCTTAGTCGAAAAAAGAAAGAAATTTTTTATTTTTTATTTTTTTTAATCATTCTTTCTAAAAGAAAATAGGCCTAGAAGCGTGGCTAACGCTAATGGCACGCATACCAGAGGCTAACTGCCTACGAAAACAGGCACAGAGGCACTGAAAGAGGATTTCACCCATCTAATGAACACACTATACTAGACAAATATCAAGATGTATCCATCAGTGGACCAATTCCATGCTTTTGCAGAGGACAAGAAGCCTTCAGTCGACTCCTTCAGACATTAAGCACCCCCCACAGCCTAAAAAGGAATGATAAAAAAAATGAAAATGTTTATGGTCGACTAATAGTCGACTAACGGCAAATTTCGTCCAATCATAGTCGACTATCCAAATCCTTAGTCGGGGACAGCCCTAGAGTAATTAATTGTCCAATGACTTGTTATATTAGGAGATTGTGGATATGTGCTGGCCCCCTGGTTGATGACCCCACTCACCAACCCTCAGACAAAGCAGGGCCAGGAGGTGGCCTACAATGAGAGCCATTCCACCACTCCGCCACTCATTCCACCGTCGAGCGCATCACTGGACTACTGAAAAGATGCTGGATGTGTTTGGACACAGCATCTGGCACACTGGCAGGTTCCCATGATGGCCTCAATGTGCTGGTCCACCTCAGACAACCCTGAGCCTGTTTTTCCTCCTCCAGTGGCCAGCCTCTCTCTCCTAAATCAAATCAAATCAAATGTATTTGTAAGGCCCGACAACACACGTTAATGTCCCCATGGGCCGGACACGTCTTCTTTAAACAAGTCAAGAAGAAAATTCACAATAAGTCAAGAACAAAACAAAAACACCATAAAGTCCAAAAAATTTAAAATAAATGCAAAATAAATGCAACACTCCCAGACATACCCCACGCGAAGGTAAGGAAAAACTCACTAAAACCTAGCAATAGAAAAAAATGCACCACAGGCAATGTGGAGGAGAGAAACCTTAGAAGGGCCATTCAAGGGGGGATCTCCCTTCTTAGATGTCGGTGATAGTAGTTGTGACATCCTCGGCACGACGCAAAACACAAGTTGATTTCTTGGACTGATTGTCTTGATACGTTGGCTTGATGGATTGTTCTTTACTTAATAACGCCAGGTAAGTCCATTACCACTCAAGTTCATGTTCCAACGCAAGAGAGAGAAGGCGGAAACACGTCACCGGATACCAGGTGTGTCACCTCTCGTGAGATGTGGTAATTGCACAAATAAAATAGAAAAACAGTGCGCCACTAATATATATCTTATATAAAACAAATAAGAAATACATTGAAAAGCAATTGAGTGTATTATTACTATTATACAAAATAAGCATATAAATTGTAAACATAAATAACTATATTAACCAACTGTTAACCATAGCTGCAGTTACAGTAGTGTTGCAGTAAAACAGGCAAACAGTTGGTAAGCATGCACTCATATGTGTGGTGAAACACAGATAAGTGGATGCGATAGCAACTGAACGTTTTGAAAGATTAAAGATAGAGCTGATAGCGGATCTATTTAAGGCAATGTGTTTTGCAATTCTTTTTTTGAACTCTGATTTAACATGAGCCCATTTCTTTTTCACTTCAGCCGCTGTGCACTCCTCTCCTGACACCATGTTAACCTCACCTGTTATCTCGTCCCATGCCCCTTTTTCTCTGGGTGGCCTTGTACTACTAAATGAGATGTCACGCGTATGTTCTTCTCCTTGCAACAGATAGGTCTGCGTTTACTGGCCGATGCACGACCAGTGTTCGCTTTCCACTTTGACATGATTTTCTGTATGATACCATGTACAATAATGCTGTATATACCATATATATATTTATTTATTCTTACCGTATATATATACATATTTGTCTGTACATACCTGCATATAATCCTTTTTACATATCTTTAGATACTATATCTGTACATATCCCTTACCTACTCTTACTAGTTACGCTGCTGGCCAGTATGACCTACTACTATAGGGTCTTTATACTTGTATCACTGTACATATTAATACTCAAATCTGATTAGCGCTATTACTCAGTAGTATTAATTGCTATATTCTATACCCAGTTTAATCACCTGTACATTGTATATTACTATTTATTGTTATTTTGCACTCTGGTTAGATGCCAAACTTATTTTCATTGTACTGTACTTGTGTTGTATAATGACAATACATTTGAATCTAATAAAAATGTTATCAATCGCAAATTGCTTTAGCATTGACTGTGGATTCTGTGTGCACACAGTTCTGTGGTTGCATGCTCTACAAGGAGCTGGTGGGGCATTTATGTATGCAAATTCTGGTGTACGAGAATTCACATTCAATTTAAGATCAATGGCATTCCTCATTGGGGGAGCGTAGCTGAGAACACTTTGGCTGTTTAAGAACACATTTCACACGTTCATGAATCTGGTGGGTATCTTTCTTAGGTTTGGTCTTACTAAGTTTGTAAGAAGATATTTAAGAAGACACTTAAGAAAATGTTAGAGTCTAAGGTCCATTGTCTTATTTAGTATTGATTGATTGATTGACACATGGAGGCAGATTAGATATCTCTCTAACACACACACACATATACTCTCTCCACTCATCTCTCTCTCTCTCCGTCTCTCTCTCCACCCATCTCTCTCTCTCGCTGTTTCTCTATCTCTACTCCTCAAGAACAAAACTCTTTCTCCTCCATCCTTCCATCGGTCCCAACCCCCCCCCCCCCCCCATGGCCTTGCCTTGATAGTATATAATTATAGTTTAGTATGTAATTATCAGCCCCTCCCTCCTGAGAGACAGAGAGAAAGAAAGACACATTTATATTTATAGAGAGAGAGGACCGAAGGAGAATCCTTGTAATTATTATTAGTATTATTAGATGTCTTTTGTCTGGGTGAATTAGTATACAATGCCGTGCATTAAATGAAACCCACTCTGTGGAGCTTTTCCTGTGAAAAAATGTAGCTTCCTCTGCAAAGTAAATCAGAGAAAATCCTCCCAACACTGATGTTGCTAGTTTGCGTTAGCTGTTACATTTAGTAGCCAACCTGCATACTAGTAGCAGCTCCGATGTTCAGTAGCTAATGTTATCATTAACGCTTGCTAACAGCAAAAGAGGATGTTAGACGCTTTGCATTGTGGGGTAGATTAGGCTATTGTCTGTCTGCTGCCATGTTGGATTGTGATTGATTGATTGTTACTGAGTTGGTGTCGTCCAGTATATTATGGTCCTGATCAGATGTTCAGATTCTGAACATGTGATCAGTAATCTGAAACACATCACATTATAAAAGTAATCTACCCGGACCACGGCTGAAAGGAACTGTCCCATTATAGTAGAGGAAGAGATGGAGAGAGAGAGAGAGAGAGAGAGAGAGAGAGAGAGAGAGAGAGAGAGAGAGAGAGAGAGAGAGAGAATGCAGTTTTCAGACCCATGGAGACATTAGCATAGAAATAGGTTGGGAATCAGAGACGAAGCTATCTATTCAACTACAGGTCTGTCTGTCTAGAGACGGGGAGAGAGAGAGCACAGAGAGAGAGAGAGAGAGAGAGAGAGAGAGAGAGAGAGAGAGAGAGAGAGAGAGAGAGAGCACAGAGAGAGAGCAGAGAGAGAGAGAGAGAGAGAGAGCACAGAGAGAGAGGGAGAGAGAGAGAGCACAGAGAGAAAGGGAGAGAGATGGGGAGAGAGGGGCCTATTTATTCGGAAAGAAAGGGAAAGAGAGAGTGTGTGTGAGTGAGTGCGAGATAGGGAGAGAGAGTAAGAGAGAGAGAGGGAAAGAGGAAAGGAGAGAGATGGAGAAAGAGGGAAGAAGAGAGAGAAACAGAAGGTT